>NC_081411.1:303550966-303850966 GCF_030272615.1 Cryptomeria japonica
TACAACAGTGGCAACAACAACATCAATAGTAAGAGGCACATCATCCCAAGAGGGGAACTTATCATCATGAGAGGAGTTGACCGAATCAAAATTAGAAGCATAAATAATCAAGTAGTCAACAATATCATCTTTCACCAAGTACCAACACCCTTATGATGTGAAATAAAGCACCCTTATGAGGAGAACTATATGTACATGTTTTATTTGTGTTTTCAGATCAATATTTTAAATTTTCCTTATTTTTATATAGCCATCCCATTTGTCATCCCCTAGCTATAGGAAATGAGTGAACACTTAAGCTAATTATTAGATAAGTTTTACTTTACTTTTGTAATAATCCTATTTTAATTTTGTAAGAATCTTAGTTTACAAGGCATACTATATATAATATGTAACTATCAATTGCACCTTAGTGTGCAATGGGTATGTCGAGTCATTATGGAAGGTCAAGATCAAGTGGGGGAGTTTTTGGGTCTATTTATTGTGTACATTTGTGTTGTACATGAAGTTGGTTGAGAGAGAGAGAGAGAGAGAGAGAGAGAGAGAGAGAGAGAGAGAGAGAGAGAGAGAGAGAGAGAGAGAGAGAGAGAGAGAGAGAGAGAGAGAGAGAGAGAGAGAGAGAGAGAGAGAGAGAGAGAGAGGCATTTGAAGATCTAGTTGCATCCTACACCTTTGTTGCATTCATGGAAAGGATTTAATTGTTGTGAATAGAGGGGAGTTGCATGTAGCTCCCATACTTCAAATGCTATCAAACTCCATCTTGCCAATCATGTGGAGAATGTGGAAGATTATTGGGGTAACATGTTTAATGGTAGAGTTGCTAGAGATTTTTCCCAGTTAAAACATTTGGAGCATTTAGATATAAGCTTCAACTATTTGAGTGGTGTTCTACCCAAAGGCATGCTTTACAAAACACTTTTTCATGTTCTCTAATTTAAGCTATCCCTTACAATAATTTGAGTAGTTTTTGTTGTTGTTTCACATGTAGGTCTGTCTATTTTCCCTAAAATAATTGAGACATCTAGATTTGAGCTTCAATTATTTTGAAGGTGAAATACCAAAGCATTTTACCTCACACAACCTAGCTTATCTCAACTTGTGCGAGAACAAATTCTATGCTACAATTTACAAAGGTATATTTTGCGAAGAAACCTGTCATGTTTTCTGATTAAGCTTTCTCTTACAGTAATTTGAGTAATTTTCATTATTCTTTAATATGTAGGTTTAGTTTCCCTACAAGAATTAAGGCATCTAGATTTGAGCTCCAATGAATTTGAAGGTGAAATATCAGAGCATTTTCCCTCCTTGCACAACTTAGCTTATCTCAACTTGTGTTGGGTCGGGTTCAATGGTACAATTTCCTATGAATTGGGGAATGTCTCTCAACTAGAATTTTTGGACCTATCTGTTGCAGATGTTTATGATTTTGGAGAAGGTATTTTTGTTGGTGATGGGGAAATGTACAATCCTAGTATAGTATGGACAAAAAAATTGCGAAGATTAAAATACATGTCCCTTGGTGGAGTAGTGCTCAATATGATTGATAAAATATTAGAAGCACCCCTTTCTCATCTTCTCAATCTCCAACAACTCCACCTTTTAGATATCATCCTTTCAAGGCACATTTCAAATTACATCCAAAATCTCTCATTACTCACCCCCCTCCACTTGGGTTACAACTACTTTCAAGGGTCAATACCTTTGTGGTTGGGAAATATGAATAGTTTGGTTTCACTTTGGTTGTATAAGTGTCCATTATTAAGTGGTTCATTTCCCTTAAGTCTCTCTCATGTACCTACTTTGGAAGACCTTATTTAAGGAGAGACAACTAAATTAGTAGAAATCAAAGTCAAATATTATGTGGGGAATGGGCTCAGCTCAATGTCTTTTTTCTTTCGGGGTCTAATATGAAAGGAACTATGTCACCTTGTATTTCAAATATTTCCTCCCTCATTCTTCTTAGATTGATAATTATGAAAAATATGGAAGGCCCTATTCCTTCTTCTATTGGTAATCTCTCTTTCTTGCAACACTTGTATCTTTACATGAATTCATTTAATGGAGAGATTCCATCTTTAACTTATTTACATCTTTTTTCTAATTTTTAATTGGAAATATACATCTTGAGTTGGGTAAACTTTCCTGTTTGGTGGATTTAGATCTCTCCTTGAATTTATTGAGTAGAACTATACCATCTGAGTTGGGTAAACTTTCCTCGTTGATGGATTTAGATCTCTCCTTGAATTTCTTGAGTGGAAATATACCCTTCCAGCTAGGGGAACTATCATCTCTAGTATTTTTTAATCTTAGTGGTGATCAACTGAATGGTAGCATTCCCAATTCAATTGGAAGTCTTCCTAGCATTAGAAGTATTTATCTATCTTCAAACAAAATTTGAGGAAACCTTTTTCTAATTTTTTTTTAATAAATTTCACTAGGCTTTATTCACTTGATCTATCCTACAATGAGTTGATTGTCATCATTAAACCAGATTGTGTGCCCACAATTTATTTTGATAGTCTATACTTAGTTTCATATAATATTGGGGGTATCAATCCCCCATTCCTTTCCACTTAGTATAGATTGTCCAGTTTGGATCTCTCCAATAATAGTTTGTTTGGAACTATTCCAAATTGGTTAGGGATGATTCCTTCTTTTGGACGTCTTAACTTGTGATACAGTAACTTGCAAGTTCATGTTTCCCCCAGCTTGATTAAAAAAATCTTCAGAGTGTGGACATACACAATAATATGTTATATGGTTCTCTTCCTTTTTCTTTAGTGTCAACATCAACCATTGAACTATTGGACTTGTCTCAAAATAGATTGATAAGATTTATTGTAATGGATATTGAAAATCTTGTACTAGCCATTGAGTTTTTGTAACTTTCAATAAATAATCTAAGTGGTGATATACCTTCTTCAATTGGTCTTCTACAATATCTGAAGGTTTAAGATCTATCAAACAATAATTTTTTGGGTATAATACCATCAAGCATTTAACCAATTTCTCTAGTTTAAGAATATTAAACTTAGCAAATATCGATTTAATGGGAGAGATACCATATCATATATACTAAGTGAACTTAGTTCACTTCATCTCAAGGACAATATGTTGAATGGAAAATTTCTATCAAGCGTTAAGAACTATTCTAGCCTACAAATTTTAGATTTGGCTAATAATATTTTCTCTGGCAACACACCATCTTGGTTAGGCCAATTCTCTGAATTGATGATACTTGTTTTGAGGTCTAATAGGTTTGAAGGACACATTCCATATCAATTAGGCAAATTCTCCAATGGGAAGCTCAGATGACAATGGTCATAGCTCCATTTACTACAAAGAAGAGATCCAAGTGCTCAACAAAGGATTGGAATTCATGTACGTTAATTCAGTGGTTATGCTTAGAACTTCCATTGATCTATCTGCAAATAATCTTGTAGGCAACATTCCCTTAGAAAATGGCAACCTTGCAAGTCTCCACATATTGAACTTATCAGCTAATATAGTCTAACTGGAAATATTGTCATAAGCTTTAGAATGGTACGAGGGTTAAAATCACTTAATCTTTCAAACAATCAATTGCATGGTATGATTCCAAATTAAATGCTACAATTTCTCTCTATATTTTTTGTTGTATCTAACGACATGCTTTGTGGAAAATTACATTTAATTCTACTTGCTCTTGTGGGAACCTTGATCTTTGTAGATGTCTAGTCAATAACACATCTTGTACATGTGGGGAAATATCACAAATTCTAGCATATTGACTCTTATTTTAAGAAAAGGAAAGATGAGAAGGGATAAATTCTATGGTATTGGTGTGTTAAGTAGATGGTTAGTGTTGTATTTTGAGGAGTACTTGAAATCTTGGCTACGAAAATAACATTAATGGAGAAGAATCATTCAAGTTTTAGATGAGATGGAAATTAGTTTATTGAATTAATCAAAAAATAGATGATAGTAGTAGAAAAATGTAAACTCATTAGCTTGAAATTGATTTATTACAATGAGATTACCTTATAATTCCCTTAGACATAGACAATTATGCTTTCTAGCTTTCAAAGTTTATTGAAAAGTATTAAAAGACTTTAATTCTTTGTTTAAAAACCATAAGTTAATTCACATTACAATAATTAATATTTATAAATAGTGTATTACTAAAATAATCTATATCTTTAATGTTCGATATGATAATCTGCAGTAATAAGACAGATAAGCAAATTAACAACACAACACACAACACCAAGATTTTGACATGAAAAACTCGATTAAGGGAAAAACAACGGTGGGAACCTACCCATAGTAAGATGATACTCTGCAGTAGTATGTAAAAATGTTACAATGGGGAATGCCCATGCATTCAGACACACTGGTTAGAGCTCACTGCTCAAATATAATGGCACGGAAGGCTACAAGCCTCAAAGAAGTCTCACGAACTTACAATAATATTCAGACTACAATCCAGAAGAAGTGAATTAAAAGAATAGCATCTCCAAATGCCTGATTATAGTTTCGGTTAAGCACAAATGTCTACCCTGCAACACTAATCTTACCTCAAACTCAACACCAAAGGATAAATCACTTGTTCACACACAAATCTCTCTTTGATAATGTAGACACAACATCGACACCTAAATTACATGACTATATCACCTATATGTACAAATCAGTAACCTTGACAACAAAGTCAGCTAAACCCTTAGCCCTCAATTACAAAATTACATCACACGATACAAAGATCGACCATCGGGCCAATATAATGGTTTACATAGCATAACATGGTCCTAAAACAAATTCCCAAACGCACAACACCACCATAAATCATGCCAAGATCAACTACAACACGCTACACCACCAGGAAAACCGCATAACATGAAAATCATCACTGGTTGATAGAAACCACCAAAAACTCACACAACGATTAATGTGGATCGCCAAAACAAATAGGACATGACTAAGAAACATCTGCAAACAAGTTAGAATCATCAGAAACAACTGCACCAACACCACTTTTCAAATCTTCATCGATCAACATCTGAAAGCTCAAAAACACAACCAATCAGCAACTGTCACGAAGAAAGATAACTTGCGGAGCACCAAATCAAGCTTTCTTCAATTTTATGCAGTCTTGAAAAAGAAAGCAATGGAATAAAATATATTTTTTAACTATTTTATTCCATTGCTTTGTTTTTCATGTTTTACCACTAGTCTTGAAAACAAAGTTTACCAACAACATTACATTAACAACTAGATTAGAATAAAAAAAAATTCTTGTTAAAATTATCCAAAAAAAAATTCTTGTTAAAATTATCCAAAAAAAAATCATAAAAAGTTATTTAGTCAATAAAGAATAATAATTACGCCTAAGGCATTCCCTATGTGAACTTAATCCACTAACTTCTATGATCATGAGAAACTTGAAAGATGATTGCAATGCCTAAAGCTGTTGGATCATTTCCACAATAAATTTTTATATTGATATTAAAATTTGTAAATTGGTAATGCATCTTTCCTAATAAATATGATAAAATGACCTTGCATGAAAAATAAAAAAAATCTTGATACGTTTATATATTAACATTAAAACATAATCATGGTTTAATATTTTAAAAGTCAAAAACATTATAATCTTAAATTAATATGTATTTCTCTAATAAATTTAATAAAATGGCAGACACAAGAAACTTGCACACAAAATAAAAAATCTTATTAAAGTTACTATTAAATTAAAACTAATTCTCTATAATAATATTTAAATTAATTTAAGATAATATATAAAATATTTTAAAAAAAACCATTATAATCTTATTTTTAAAAATATTTAACAAATATTATAAATTATAATATTATATTATATTTATTTATATTTTTAAAAACAGTTTTACTAATAATCTCATCTATAGTATTATATTTATAAAATTATATATAAAATGTAATAAAACAAAATTATAGAATTTGATTTTTATAAAAGATTGTGGATATAGTTCAAAATTATCATCTTTTAAATTAAACTTAAATCTTTCTCTTTTAACATCCATTATCACAGTATTTTTTGTTTCTAATCTCTTATCAAAAATTTGGAAAATTTATTTATAAATAGTTTTTTTAAGTTCTCAATGAAGAATATTTTATTATTAAATTTTTGTAGAGATATCTTATATCCATTTTAATATTATTGTAGTTTTTCATTTTAATATTATTGTAGTTTTCATTTAAATAATTATATTAAAAAAATCTTAAAATAGGTACTATTTTGTAGTTTTGCAAGTGTTCCTTTTTATTCAATATGATGTCCATAACATATGTACTAATTAGCTAGTTGTTTTCATTGTATCTTTGGAAAAAGTATTTTTCTATTTTTTCTTTGTTTTTGTGATATTTTATTTTTATTATTCTATAAAAATAAAATAATTGTAAAGTAAAATAAAATAATTGTTAAGTAAATAAAAATAACTTTTCAAATAATATAAACAATGTAAAATGAAAAAAAAAAATTGTTAAATTATTTTTAATAAAATATAATAACTCTTAAATAAATTAAATAAATTAAATAATGTTTAAACAATTTTAAACAAAATAAAACAATTGTTAAATAAATTACACAAAATAAGATTTAGTAAAGAAAACTAGCATACCATCTATAAATTAAATAAATAAATAAAAATTAGCATTACTTATTTTAGAAAATTTATAAAATTAAACAAAACAAGATTTAATAAATAAAACTAGTGTTTCTATATTAAAAAAAATTATATAAGAATCTTAAGAGATATCATTCTAAAGTGTTTATTTTAATTAGGTTATAATAAAAATAATATAATAATTCTAAAATTAATAATATAGTATTAATATTTTTAATAATATAATTAAAAACAACATAATATTAATAAATATATAAATATTTATGCTATAATATTATAATATAAATATTATATATCAATAATTTAAGATGTATTCTAATTAATAAATATGACACAAATCTTAATCTAACTTTAAATCTAATCATATTTCTAATTGAACTTTAACATAAGACCATAAAGTAAAGATTTAACATAAGCCTAACCCAACACCAACTTTAAAGAGAGTCCTAACCCATTTTCACGACATGATATTCTTCCAACTATAGAAAAAAATAAATTATAATACTTCCAATCTTGCTTGGTGATAGTCCAACAATAACTTTGTTTAATTTGGATGAGACAAATTTGTTAGACTAAAACGTATTAGTTTACTTAATTAATTAAATCATATTAATTTAACAATTAAGTCACATTTTCTTTATTTCACTTAAGCTAAATTTAGGAAACTAAACTTTGGAATATTAAAAATTTATTCATTATTAATTATTAATTGATTTTTAGGGTTTTTCCATTTAGGTTTGATCTCCTTTTATAAGGATTGATCCCTTTGTATTTTCTTATCTATCTGATAATTATTATTGCATATTCTTGCCTGGATTTTCAAAGCAATCTTTGTGTTTTGTGTGAATCTTCCATTGTTGTGACAAGTTATTTGCATATAGGCGTTCATTGGATTTTGGGAGGTTGTATTTCACAACTTTAACATGGTATTAGAGCTTCAAACCTGAGGATTTCCTGTTCATTTGATAAGGAGATTCACGGAGCCAAATTTGTGAGGGTTTGAAGATTCAATTGTTTTTCTAATTCAAGGGGGCACCTGTTTTTCGAAGCAATTTGGGCCCAAAAGGACCTCACTAGGTGGATGCAGCGACTGGTTACCCATGCATTTCGATGAGATGAAACACTTACCATATGGACACTCTTTCATTCCTATTTTCGAAAGCGACCTTCCATTTTTCACTTGATCAATTCTTCAGACTATTGGTACTTGTGCCATCTATATCTTTTGGGTTCCAGATGTTTTATCTGTGTTTTTGTGAGGGCTTGAAAATTCAGTTTTTTTTTTCTGATCTAGGGGAGCACCTATTTTTCAGAGCAATTTGGGCCCAAAAGGACCTCACAATTGGTTTCAAGAGGCCGATTCCACAAATTTTGATATACAATTCGATTAGTTTGGGCATCGTTGACCTTTGAGGCAAAAAATTTTGCCAATATGGATGTACCACTTGCACACACATCGAAAAAATTGGTATTTTAAAAATTTTGCCTTTTCTAGTTTTTTTTCCAAAAAAATTTAAAATTTAAAAGAAAACAATGAAAAAAACTCTCTTTTGAAAAAGTTTTTTAATTTTATCAAAAAGGTTGGGGGGGCGTCCCACCGTTGCATGTCTGTACGGATTGTTGCAGGTCGTGGAAATGCAAGAGGCATGGACTTTATCCCGTCGTCCATTTTGCGAGCCGTCGGCCCCTATACCTAGTCAACATTGCCCAATTATTTTTACCCCCTTGCCCAATCAGAGCCGCCCAATTTTTTTTAACCCCCGTGCCCAATCAGAGCTGCCCCAATTTTTTCAACCCCAATGCCCAATCACCACCACCCAATTTTTCCAACCCTCACCAAACCTTTTTCGACAGCCTGTCTCGTCTTTTCAAGCCTGAAATCTGTTTTTCTGGCAGCTGCCAAATTTTTCTGACAAAAAAAAATTCCAACGCATGACTTGTTTTCCTCGACTTTTCTAGCCAACAAAATATTTTTCAAGCAAGTTTTTCTTTCGACAAGGGATTATTGTTGGAATATTCTGCTGACATCAACAGTACTAACACCCATACATGGCCACTTTGAACCCTCTTTGTGCCCTAAAAAAGGGGTTTTTTTTGTCATAACTTGGACATACAATGTCACTTTTTGGCAAACAAGATATCGTTGGAACGCTGGTTTCATCTACTTTCTAGATATGTGGGTTTCATCACATGTTTTTGTTGCTGATATTCTACAACCATTTGAAGTCAGAGGTGTTATTTTTAGTCCTCAACGCCTAACTTTTCACCAATTTCCTCATTTTTTTATGATTTTAATAACGTTGGAACGATGTTTCAAAAGCTCTTAACAACGATCCATACACTTTTTCCATATTTTACTCTAGGTACATTTTATTCAACTTTTTGTGTTTTTGTACTCTGGTAAATTACTTGAACCAATGACATCGTGGAAACTTCTCGTTGTGTGGGATGATTCGTTTTTTTGTTGTTCGTCATTTATACATTATGAGCTTTCATTGTAAGCATTTGTGATTTTGAAAATGCTCTAAGATAAAGTGCCTATGTATTGCACATGTATTATGGGATCTTACACATCAATTTTGTGTCTTATTATACTCGCACTATGTTATAAAGTGCCATGGAGATTTGATGTTTGCCTTTGTTTGCCTTGATTTGCACACCCTTTGTATTTGCTTGTACTTTCATGTTTGCACGGTCAAGATGTTCTTGGTTCTTCATGCACTACATTCTTGTGGGGGTGTCCCACTATTGCATGTTCGTACGGAGTGCTGTAGGTCGTGGACATGCAAGAGGCATGGACTTTACCCCGTCGTCCACTTTCCGAGCCGTCGACCCCCGTGCCTAGTCAGCACCGCCCAATTTTTTTGACCTCCATGCCCAGTCACCACCACCCAATTTTTCCAACCCTCGCCAAACCTTTTCCGACAGCCTATCTCGCCTTTTCAAGCTTGCAATCTGTTTTGAACGCATGACTTGTTTTCCACTACTTTTCTAGCCAACAAAGTATTTTTCAAGCAAGTTTTTCCAACAAGGGGGAATTTTTTCGACAAGGGATTATTCTTGGAATATTCCATTGACATCAGTAGTACAAACACCTATACATGGCCACTTTGAACCCTCTTTGTGCCTTAAAAGAGGGGTTTTTTTTTTTTGTCATAACTTGGACATACGATATCACTTTTTGGCAAACAAGATATCGTTGGAACGCTGGTTTCATCTACTTTCTAGATATGTGGGTTTCATCACATGTTTTTGTCGCTAGTAATTTACAGCCATTTGAAGTCAGAGGTGTTATTTGAAGTCCTTGGCTCCTAACTTTTCACCAATTTCTTCGTTTTTTCATGATTTTAATAATGTTGGGACGATGTTTCAAAGCTCTTCACAACCATCCATGCACTTTTTTCAAATTTTACTCTAGGTACATTTTATTCAACTTTGTGTGTTTTTGTACTCTGGTAAATTACTTGAACCAATGACATCGTGGAAACTTCATGTTGTGTGGGATGATTCATTTTTTGTTGTTCGTCATGTATACATTCTGAGCTTTCATTGTAAGCATTTGTGATTTTAAAATGCTCTAAGATAAAGTGCTTCTGTATTGCACATGTATTATGGGATCTTGCACATCAATTTTGTGTCTTATTGTACTCGCACTATGATATAAAGTGCCATGGGGATTTGATGTTTGCCTTGATTTGCACACCCTTTGTATTTGCTTGTACTTTCATGTCTACACGGTCAAGATGTTCTTGGTTCTTCATGCACTACATTATGGTGTTAATGCTTCATTGGTTTCATATTGGAGTGAGCTATGCATTTAGTATTTGATCCTATGTACTAGGCGGATGCATCGACTGGTTATCCAAGCATTTTGGTGAGATGGATAACTTACCATATGGACACTTCCATTTCATATTTTTGGAAGCGCCCTTCCATTTTTCACCTAATCAGTGCTTTCAACTATTAGTACTTGTGCCATCTATATCTTCGGGTTCCAAATGTTTTGCCTATATTTGTCATATGATTCGAATTCAAGTAGTGTCATTGAGAGCACTCATGCAAATTCATGTCTTATTGACCCTGATCATCTTTTATTTCAGAGAAGATTCTTGTTTCAACATCATAACAGTCATACTACAACAGTGTTCGCAACTTCTTCATGCATCAATGATTCTTCATGCTCATCTCCACTTGAGCTTTTTTGTCTCCTCGAAGAAGAGTTTTGTTTCCACAAGTTCTCCTTTTCTCCACTTGGGTACCTCATCAAGCCTTTTTATCAAGACCCATATTAACTTTCTTGCATCTAGTCCTTGGTTTTTCTAACTTCTCCCTAACTTCATCTCGAAGGAGGGTATTAGAGTAAAAGATATTGACTTAATTTAATAATTAAGTCACTTTTTTCTCTATTTCACTTAAGCTAAACTTAAGAATATTAATAACTAGCAATTGCACCTTGGTGTGAAATGGGTATGCCGAAGAGGTTTGGAAGATCAATTTAAAGAAAATGTTCATGTATTTTTTCCATATATATGTGCAATATATGAGGTTAATTTGCAAGCCATTTATCAAATTATGTTGTTTGTGCAAAAAAAGTCTCAATGGAAAAGTAATAGCTTCAAATCAACTATGAACCCTCTTATAGGGATCAAAACAAGATTAAAACAGAACTTCTAAATCAAGAAGATAATCAAGCTTCATTACCAATAGGCTCATATTATTTTTGTAAGAAAGAGAGGAGAGAAATATAAATATAAATTGAGAGAGGAAGTGATATATAGAGAGGTAGAGAGATGGAGAGTTAATGTCTCAGAGAGAGAGAGAGAGAGAGAGAGAGAGAGAGAGAGAGATGGGAAAAGAAATATAGACAAATAGAGAGAGAGACCAAAGAGTTGTGTAGGCCTTAAGTGTGTGTGTGTGTGAGAGAGAGAGAGAGAGAGAGATCTAAATACGTAAAGATATGGAGAGAGATCTAAATACATAAAGATATGGAGAGAGATATGGAGAGAGGATGAGAGAAGGTGAGAGAGGGACTAATATAGATAGAGAGATATATATATATATATATATATATAGAGAGAGAGAGAGAGAGAGAGAGAGAGAGAGAGATCAAATCATTTTATGGCTTGCAAGAGTTAAGTGAGTTGTCTTGATCATTTGTACAACTATAAAGTTACTCGAAGACAATCTAGGAGAATTTGGTCCAAAATAAAAAAAAAGAACAATTAAACAAGTTACATCAATTCATTATCAACAAGTTCGTTTTCCCAATTTATAAATCACTTCTATGTTTCATAACATTTTTGTAATCTATAAGATCAATCTCACTAAAAATATTTAAAAATAAAACTCAAAATTACGTCAAACTTATTCTCCAACATTAAACAAAAAAAACTAAATGGTTTCATCCCTTCTAATTCAATTTTCTAGGAGAAGATATATAGAGGGTATTTTTATGATATAATATAATTCAATTTTGTAATAGATAAGATCAATCTCACTAAAAATATTTAAAAATAAAACTCTACATTACGTCAAACTTATTCTCCAACATTAAACAAAAAAAACTAAATGGTTTCATCCCTTCTAATTCAATTTTCTAGGAGACGATATATAGAGGGTATTTTTATGATATAATATAATTCAATTATTTATTAAATTAAAAATATAGAAGGCATTTTTATAATATAATATAATTCAATTATTTATTAAATTAAAAACTATGTTTTAATTGGTAAAAAAATCTATATTAGGCTTTCATTTATCTCTTATTTTTTATGAAAATATAAATCCATTGTACTTTAGTTTTTGAAAAAACATAACTAATAATTCTAATGCACGGAACCTTCTAAATTATTAATAATATTTAATTTTCCAAAGACAACTATTGTAATATTAATTTTTAAATAAATTCTATCAGTACATATAGAAAATATAATATACAATATTATTATTATTAATAATTATTATAATAAATATAATTATGTATAATTTAAATTATATATTATATTATATTTAATAACTTATAGTAGAAAAAAAATATTATAATAAATCTATCATAATAATATTTTTCAAATAAATTTAAATTATATTAAACATAATATATAATAAAAATCATATAAAATTAAAATCATATAAAATTGAACAATAAAATAATATATGATTGTTAGCACAATAACATGGATTATACCTTTAAAATAATTTATGAATATTAACATGAAATTAAGAATGGTAAACATACCATCTATAAAAATTAGCATTACCTATTTTACTAAATTTATAAAATTGAACAAAATAAGATTTATTAAATAAAACTAGTGTGCCTATATTAAAGAAAAATATATATAAAAATTAGCATTACCTATTTTACAAAATTTATGAAATTGAGCAAAATAAGATTTATTAAATAAAACTAGTGTGCCTATAAATTGAGCAAAATAAGATTTTATTAAATAAAACTAGTGTGCCTATATTAAAGAAAAATATATATATAAATTAGCATTACCTATTTTACAAAATTTATAAAATTGAACAAAATAAGATTTATTAAATAAAACTAGTGTGCCTATATTAAAGAAAAATATATAAAAAATTCTTTAGAGATCATACTTTTTATTTTAATTAGAAAAAAATACAGTACGATTGAAAAAAAATATCAACTAACACGAAAGTTTGTCGCACAATACACCATTGATTTCGGCTGAGATTTTCCAAGCGGTCACTAACACAATGTACTTTCCCTTTTGAAAATGAAAAGAGAAAAACGGAAAACATTAATGAGCGGGGTCCCTTTTGAAAATAAATAGAGAAAAACGGAAAACATTAATGAGCATGCTGAGCTATAACTCCGTAAATACGACACAGTAAATTTTTCCATTGTCAGACACTAGAAAATAATCCGGCATCAGACATGAGGAAAATCCGGTGGGCTTTCGCCCTATATGTGGCCTATCGGCGAATTAAAGAAGAATTAAAGACAAACGTGATCAAAACATTATTAGTATAAAATAATTAATTCGATCTTCTAAGGTGATTAAACACCAAATTGATAAAAGTTGTTGCCATACAACTGCCAAAATAAAATTGGAGATGGATCATTAGCCGGTGACTGGGCAAATGCTGAATCCTAAAACCTCACAACCCTGTCAAAATCAACCACAGATATCAAAGAAATTCCTACTGAATAAACCGGGAAAGTAACAGATGTTTCAGCTTGCAACTCAAAACCCTGCTAATAAAATAGGGCCATAGAAAATACAAATTATGCTGTTGCATTAAATACATGGATAATAGGACTGCGCTATATGGAAAATGCTTATTGAAACTTCACGCCACTTACGCCAATATGCAACAGCTCCAACTTTACTTGGTTCCAGCTCTCAACCAAGAAGCTGCATCTGGATCGATCGAGTAATTCAATCACCGACTATAATAATTTGTACAAAACCCACCCAAATCACAAACTCAGTCCCCCATGAACAACTTCATATGTGATGTTCACTACAGACAACAATCAAAAGTTCAACCGAAAAAACATTGTACGCTTCATATGTGATGTTCACTACAGACAACTACCAAAAGTTCAACTGAAAAAACATTGTACGCTGGTAAAACTATATGGCGAGGGAATAAATTTGTAAGGTTAAGCATGAAACCTAGCAGCACTTCTATCCTTCATTGTTACTTCACTGTCCTTTTATTTCGCTACAAAAATCTAACTTAGCGTCAAAAACAAGTTGATACAAACCCGATTCAAAAATTAACGGTTATAATCAAGCACAGCCAATCATCCAACCTATATAGACTAAGCAGATGTAGTTGCTAACTCTACCAGTCACGAAAAATTCACTGTTCGAGAACTGTCACAAAACATCAGAACCCAACAGAACAGGGATGATAAGTAAAACTTTACTCAGTTTCGACTCTCAACCAAGAAGCACGTGCTTCAATCACCCACACAAATAACAAACGCAGTACCCCTCATGAACAAATTCATGTATCAAATTCACTACAGACAACTACCAGAAGTACAATAGAAGAAACATAAGAAGATGGTATGGGATGAGACCTTGCACCACTTCGACTTCATTGTCACTTCACTGTAATGAGGTAATATATATTGTTACACTTCACCCTTTTATATCTCTGCAATAACCTAGGTTGGCATCAAAAACAAATTTAACGCTCTTGGATTAAGAGTAAACCAAGAAAGACCAGATTCAGAAATTGACAAATTTAATGCTCTTTAATCATTTGGAACTAGGCTTGCATAATCAAGCATATAGCCCATTACACCAACTATATAAAATTCAAGCATAGCTCATTACACCAACTATATAAAATTCAAGCATAGCCCATTACACCAACCATATAAAATTTCCAGAAGTGGTTGCTAAATCACCGTTCACTATAGGAAATTCACGAGTCAGCACAAATAAACAAATTGAATGATATTTTCATTGGTTATGTTCACAAAAGGCCAAATTCAGAAATTAACATATTCGCAAATCCATGTCCCCTGGGGGCATTCTCTTTCCATGTATACACCTATTAACCCAGACATGAAAGAAATGTTGATTCATCCCCCTTTATCAAGTAAGACATTACCGTTCAATGCAAGAGAACAAAAGCAGAAAAATAATTGCAGAGAGCTTTTGATTCAAATCTGGGAGTTAAAGAGTTCTTATCCTCCTTCCAAAACTGGAAGATGCATTGTTATATAGCTAGAAACACCAAATCCATGTCCACTGCGGGCACTCTCTTCCATGTATACACCTATTAACCCAAACATGAACGAAACGTTGATTCATCCTTTATCAAGTTTAAGGCTTCATACCATTCAACACGAGAACAAAACGCAGAAAAATAATTTCAGAGACAGCTTTGAATCCAAATAAGGGAGTTAAGAAGTTCTTATCCTCGTTCCAAAACTAGAAGTTGCATTGTTTTATAGCTTGAAACACCAAATCCATGTCCACTGGGGGCATTCTCTTTCGATGTTTACACCTATTAACCCAGACATGAAAGAAATGTTGATTCATCCTTTATCAAGTTATGACATTACCGTTCAATGCAAGAGAACAAAAGCAGAAAAATAATTGCAGAGACAGCTTTTGATTCAAATCTGGGAGTTAAAAGAGTTATTATCCTCCTTCCTAAACTGGAAGTTGCATTGTTATATAGCTAGAAACACCAAATCCATGTCCACTGTGGGCACTCTCTTCCATGTATACACCTATTATACCCAGACATTAAAGAAATGCTGATTCATCCTTTACCAAGTTAAAGACTTCATACCATCAACACGAGAACAAAACGCAGAAAACTAATTTCAGAGACAGCATTGAATTCAAATAAGGGAGTTAAGAAGTTCTTATCCTCCTTCCAAAACTAGAAGTTGCATTGTTTTATAGCTTTGAACACCAAATCCATGTCCACTGGGGCATTCTCTTTCCATGTAGACACCTATTAACCCAGACATGAAAGAAATGTCGATTCATCCTTTATCAAGTTAAGACATTACCGTTCAATGCAAGAGAACAAAGGCAGAAAAATAATTGCAGAGACAGCTTTTGATTCAAATCTGGGAGTTAAAGAGTTCTTATCCTCCTTCCTAAACTGGAAGTTGCATTGTTATATAGCTAGAAACACCAAATCCATGTCCACTGTGGGCACTCTCTTCCATGTATACATCTGTTATACCCAGACATGAAAGAAAAGTTGATTCATCTTTTATCAAGCTAAGACTTCATACCATTCAACGAGAACAAAACTCAGAAAAAACAATTTCAGAGACAGCTTTGAATTCAAATAAGGGAGTTAAGAAGTTCTTATCCTCCTCCTAGTTTCTTATCCTCCTTCCAAAACTAGAAGTTGCATTGTTTTATAGCTTGAAACACCAAATCCATGTGCACTGGGGCATTCTCTTTCCATGTATACACCTATTAACCAAGACGTAAAAGAAAAGTTGATTCATCCTTTATCAAGTTAATACATTACTGTTCAATGCAAGAGAACAAAAGCAGAAAAACAATTGCAGAGATAGCTTTTGATTCAAATCTGGGAGTTAAAGGGTTCTTATCCTCCTTCCAAAACTGGAAGTTGCATTGTTATACAGCTAGAAACACCAAATCAATGTCCACTGTGAGCACTCTCTTCCATGTGTACACCTATCATACCCAGCTCTTCCATGTATACACCTATTATACCCAGACATGAAAGAAACGTTGATTCATCCTTTATCAAGTTAAGTCTTTATACCATTCAACACGAGAACAAAATGCAGAAAAATAATTTCAGGGACAGCTTAGAATTCAAATAAGGGAGTTGAAAAGTTCTTATCCTCCTTCCAAAACTAGAAGTTGCATTGTTTTATAGCTTGAAACGCCAAATCCATGTCCACTGGGGGCATTCTCTTTCCATGTATACACCTATTAACCCAAACATGAAAGAAATGTTGATTCATCTTTTATCAAGTTAAGACATTACCGTTCAATGAAAGAGAACTAAAGCAGAAAAATAATTGCAGACACAGCTTTTGATTCGAATCTAGGAGTTAAAAGAGTTCTTGTCCTCCTTCCAAAACTGGAAGTTGCATTGTTATATAGCTAGAAACACCAAATCCATGTCCACTGTGTGCACTCTCTTCCATGTATACACCTATTATACCCAGACATGAAAGAAACGTTGATTCATCCTTTTATCAAGTTAAGACTTCATACCATTCAACATGAGAACAAAACACAGAAAAATAATTTCAGAGACAGCTTTGAATTTAAATAAGGGAGTTAAGAAGTTCTTATCCTCCTTCCAAAACTAGAAGTTGCATTGTTTTATAGCTTGAAACACCAAATCCATGTGCACTTGGGCATTCTCTTTCCATGTATACACCTATTAACCCACACGTAAAAGAAATGTTGATTCGTCCTTTATCAAGTTAAGACATTACCGTTCAATGCAAGAGAACAAAGGCAGAAAAATAATTGCAGAGACAGCTTTTGATTCAAATCTGCGAGTTAAAGAGTTCTTATCCTCCTTCCTAAACTGGAAGTTGCATTGTTATATAGCTAGAAACACCAAATCCATGTCCACTGTGGGCACTCTCTTCCATGTATACATCTATTATACCCAGACATGAAAGAAACGTTGATTCATCTTTTATCAAGCTAAGACTTCATACCATTCAACGAGAACAAAACTCAGAAAAAATAATTTCAGAGACAGCTTTGAATTCAAATAAGGGAGTTAAGAAGTTCTTATCCTCCTTCTAGTTTCTTATCCTCCTTCCAAAACTAGAAGTTGCAATGTTTTATAGCTTGAAACACCAAATCCATGTGCACTGGGGCATTCTCTTTCCATGTATACACCTATCAACCCAGACGTAAAAGAAATGTTGATTCATCCTTTATCAAGTTAATACATTACTGTTCAATGCAAGAGAACAAAAGCAGAAAAATAATTGCAGAGATAGCTTTTGATTCAAATCTGGGAGTTAAAGAGTTCTTATCCTCCTTCCAAAACTGGAAGTTGCATTGTTATACAGCTAGAAACACCAAATCCATGTCCACTGTGGGCACTCTCTTCCATGTGTACACCTATTATACCCAGCTCTTCCATGTATACACCTATTATACCCAGACATGAAAGAAACGTTGATTCATCCTTTATCAAGTTAAGTCTTTATACCATTCAACACGAGAACAAAACGCAGAAAAATAATTTCAGGGACAGCTTAGAATTCAAATAAGGGAGTTAAGAAGTTCTTATCCTCCTTCCAAAACTAGAAGTTGCATTGTTTTATAGCTTGAAACACCAAATCCATGTCCACTGGGGGCATTCTCTTTCCATGTATACACCTATTAACCCAAACATGAAAGAAATGTTGATTCATCCTTTATCAAGTTAAGACATTACCGTTCAATGCAAGAGAACTAAGCAGAAAAATAATTGCAGAGACAGCTTTTGATTCAAATCTAGGAGTTAAAGAGTTCTTATCCTCCTTCCTAAACTGGAAGTTGCATTGTTATATAGCTAGAAACACCAAATCCATGTCCACTGTGTGCACTCTCTTCCATGTATACACCTATTATACCCAGACATGAAAGAAACGTTGATTCATCCTTTTATCAAGTTAAGACTTCATACCATTCAACATGAGAACAAAACACAGAAAAAAAATTTCAGACACAGCTTTGAATTTAAATAAGGGAGTTAAGAAGTTCTTATCCTCCTCTTCCAAAACTAGAAGTTGGCATTGTTTTATAGTTTGAAACACCAAATCCATGTGCACTTGGGCATTCTCTTTCCATGTATACACCTATTAACCCACACGTAAAAGAAATGTTGATTCGTCCTTTATCAAGTTAAGACATTACCGTTCAATGCAAGAGAACAAAGGCAGAAAAATAATTGCAGAGACAGCTTTTGATTCAAATCTGGGAGTTAAGAGTTCTTATCCTCCTTCCTAAACTGGAAGTTGCATTGTTATATAGCTAGAAACACCAAATCCATGTCCACTGTGGGCACTCTCTTCCATGTATACATCTATTATACCCAGACATGAAAGAAACGTTGATTCATCTTTTATCAAGCTAAGACTTCATACCATTCAACGAGAACAAAACTCAGAAAAAAAAATTTCAGAGACAGCTTTGAATTCAAATAAGGGAGTTAAGAAGTTCTTATCCTCCTCCTAGTTTCTTATTCTCCTTCCAAAACTAGAAGTTGCAATGTTTTATAGCTTGAAACACCAAATCCATGTGCACTGGGGCATTCTCTTTCCATGTATACACCTATAAACCCAGACGTAAAAGAAATGTTGATTCATCCTTGATATACATTACTGTTCAATGCAAGAGAACAAAAGCAGAAAAATAATTGCAGAGATAGCTTTTGATTCAAATCTGGGAGTTAAAAGAGTTCTTATCCTCCTTCCAAAACTGGAAGTTGCATTGTTATACAGCTAGAAACACCAAATCCATGTAGACTGTGGGCACTCTCTTCCATGTGTACACCTATCATACCCAGCTCTTCCATGTATACACCTATTATACCCAGACATGAAAGAAACGTTGATTCATCCTTTATCAAGTTAAGTCTTTATACCATTCAACACGAGAACAAAATGCAGACAAATAATTTCAGGGACAGCTTAGAATTCAAATAAGGGAGTTAAAAAGTTCTTATCCTCCTTCCAAAACTAGAAGTTGCATTGTTTTATAGCTTGAAACACCAAATCCATGTCCACTGGGGGCATTCTCTTTCCATGTATACACCTATTAACCCAAACATGAAAGAAATGTTGATTCATCCTTTATCAAGTTAAGACATTACCGTTCAATGAAAGAGAACTAAAGCAGAAAAATAATTGCAGACACAGCTTTTGATTCGAATCTAGGAGTTAAAGAGTTCTTGTCCTCCTTCCAAAACTGGAAGTTGCATTGTTATACAGCTAGAAACACCAAATCCATGTCCACCGTGGGCACTCTCTTCCATGTATACACCTATTATACCCAGACATGAAAGAAACGTTGATTCATCCTTTTATCAAGTTAAGAGTTCATACCATTCAACATAAGAACAAAACACAGAAAAATAATTTCAGAGACAGCTTTGAATTTAAACAAGGGAGTTAAGAAGTTCTTATCCTCCTTCCAAAACTAGAAGTTGCATTGTTTTATAGCTTGAAACACCAAATCGATGTGCACTTGGGCATTCTCTTTCCATGTATACACCTATTAACCCAAACATGAAAGAAATGTTGATTCATCCTTTATCAAGTTTAAGACATTACCGTTCAATGAAAGAGAACAAAAGCAGAAAAATAATTGCAGAGAGCGCTTTTGATTCAAATCTAGAAGTTGCATTATTTTATAGCTTGAAACACCAAATCCATGTCCACTGGGGGCATTCTCTTTCCATGTATACAACTATTAACCCAGACATGAAAGAAATGTTGATTAATCCTTTATCAAGTTAAGACATTACCGTTCAATGCAAGAGAACAAAAGCAGAAAAATAATTGCAGAGACAGCTTTTGATCCAAATCTGGGAGTTAAAAGAGTTCTTATCCTCCTTCCTAAACTGGAAGTTGCATTGTTATATAGCTAGAAACACAAAATCCATGTCCACTGTGGGCACTCTCTTTCCATGTATACACCTATTAACCCAAACATGAAAGAATATTGATTCATCCTTTATCAAGTTAAGACATTACCGTTCAATGAAAGAGAACAAAAGCAGAAAACTAATTGCAGAGACAGCTTTTGATTCAAATCTGGGAGTTAAAAGAGTTCTTATCCTTCTTCCAAAACTAGAAGTTGCACTGTTTTATAGCTTGAAACACCAAATCCATGTCTCCACTGGGGGCATTCTCTTTCCATGTATACACCTATTAACTTGATAAGAGTTTACAATAGACAAATGGGAACAAGTATATTGCACCACTTTAATTCAAATTCTTTGTTAGGCTGTGAGAGATACAAGGTACTGTGCAGCTAAATCCCGTTACTTCACTGCATTAACTTTAGTCTGCATTAACTTTAGTCGATATAAGTTGAATGCTAACTAATTAGCAACCCAGCACTAAATTTAAAAAAACGTAAATAAAATAGACCTCCTACTAGCAAGATTCGACAGTCTGTTACCTGAGGAAGTCAACAGGTTTGAGTCCTAAACCTCATGATGAGATAAACTGAAACGAATCTACTTACAAAACTTTAATTTACTTGGTGGTTGAGATAAACTGAAACGAATCAACTTACAAAACTTTAATTTACTTGGTGGTAATCGGCAATCAAACACACAAATCTGCTCCGCAGTCTCTGATTTTCAATGTTCGGATCTACCTGCCGAAGATAAACGACTACATCCTACCTTAAAAGTAAATGCAAATGATATATAAAGGTACAACCGATTAGGGTTTCAAATATCCGTTCCTGTAATGAAGTAGACATCCAACAGTTTACTTACAACATAACATTGATTTACTTAATGGTAATCGGCGGTCAAGCGCACAACTCCGTTCGTGTCTCTGATTTCCACTGTTCGGAAATACCTGCCGAAGATAAACGACTACATCCTAGCTTGAAAGTAAATACAAATGATATATAAAAGGTGACCATGGTACAAACCAATTAGGGTTTCAAACGTGCCTTCACGACTACATCCTAGCGTGAAAGTAAATACAAATGATATATAAAAGGTGACCATGGTACAACCAATTAGGGTTTCAAACGTGCCTTCCTGTAGTGAAGTAGACATCCACCATTTTACTTACAAAACTTACATGATAATCGGCGATCAAGCGCACAACTCTGTTCCGCAGTCTCTGATTTCCACAGCTTGGAATTACCTGCCCAAGATAAACGACTACACCCTATCTTAAAAGTAAATGCAAATGACATATAAAGGTGACTATGGTACCACTGATTAAGGTTACAAAGATCCCTGCCTGTAATGAAGTAGACATCCACCATTCCGATACACAAATGATATATAAAGGTGACTATGATACCACCGATAAGGGTTTGTAGTGGAGTAGACATCCATCATTTAACTTACAAAACTTGGATTTACTTGGGTAATAATCGGCGATCTAGCGCACAATTCTGTTTCGCAGTCTATGATTTCCAATGTACGTGATTACCTGCCGAAGATTAAACGACTACATCCTAGCTTAAAAGTAAAAGCAAATTATATGTAAAGGTGACTATAGTATTACTGATAAGGGTTTCAAAGATCCCTGCCTGTAATGAAGTAGACATCCCCCATCCAGATACGCAAATGGTATACAATGGTGACTATGGTTACAGTCAGAGATCCCTGCCTGTAATGAAGGAGACATCCACCATTCAGATAAACACAAACCTCCACCATACAGATACACAAACCACAGTCGAAATTTAACTCCATGTGCATTGGAGCACTTTCTTACCTAGGGAAGACAACAGATTTGGGTCCTCAAATCTCCACAAAGTTAATATCTCTCGCCAAAATAAACTGGAAATTTTTTACTTACGAAAATTGGTAATAGGTAATAACTAATGAATAACACATCACCGTTCCTCAGTCTCTGATTTCTACTGTTCCGAACTACCTGCCGAAGATAAACTAGCTTAAAAAGTCAATGCAAATGATAAATAAAGGTGAATTTGCTATAACCGATTAGCATTTCAAAAAAACCTCGCATGTAATGAAATTGGCATCCACTATTAAGATACACACTAACCTCCTCCATGCTGAGGCACAAACCAATAAAGTTTCTTCGCATACTGTAGCATAGTTACCTTCGGAATGTTTCCCCATAGAACTGTTTTTAATCCTTTCTTAACCCAATTGTAAGAGCAAATTAAATTGCAAAAATAAATCATGCCAATAAGAAGTTACTTACAGATTACCAAGGATGATTCACTCCACGGCCATCAATGTTTTCGCTCAAGGACAATGTTGACACAAGACCCTTAACACACCTTTTCGGAAAAGCTTTAAAAATTAATATTTCAAATTATTTTGGACAGTGCTTCAATGATCGTGGTTAAACCCTCAAAACCAGACAATAAAATCAAGGTCAATCTGCCAAACTCGCGACCCAGATTGCACCACACCAATGTTTATAGTGAAACCCTGGAGATACCATAACCCATAACCATATACTAATTTTAGTTCGATTCAATCTACCTTATTACCCTGCAATAAATGATCTCTGCAAATCGGCTAGGATATATTGGAGAAAAAGAGAGATTAAAGGAGAGATTGTACTCAAATTCGAAGCATCTAAAACCTGTCAATTCTGGCTCGCTACTCCTTCCGATGAACATCACCTCATCTACCGATGGACTCTCCCCCAACGGGACTTTAGTTGTCTATCATCGCCTCATCTACGATCAAGATAAATTGAGCATTACTTTCCCTGCTTTCCCTGCAGCTGGTCAGGCTCACCCCTCCGTAGCATAAACCCAACAAACCCTAGGTTATGGAAGATAGACTAAAATCTTTCTTAAAGAGAGACTAAGGGAAAATAAAAACCAACAATACCCAATAACAAACCGCAAAAACGACAGTTGCATAAAAACCGAGGCCGAGGAAGAAATTTAGATCGTAGTGTACTTTCTTAAGATTTATGCATGTCCTCATTTGACACACCTAATTTTCCACTCAGTTGACCTACACATGAAGAAAACGTGATACACCAGCACAATTATATCAGATAAATAAATAATGCCCCCACTTTCTTGATTAAATAGGGGAAAATCAGGATAGATGTCGTCCCTCCTCCGTGTATGATCTGTTAACTCCGGTCAATATTCATTATATTGCCATCAAAAAATTCACCATAGTTATGAATTGAAAAGGCATGAGGCGTAGAAACACATGATCTGCCTGACCACGGTGAGAAGCTTAAAAATCATTGTTGACGGGGCCAGAGAAAAGTTTAGGTCCAGAAAATATTTGTGTTGAACAGAACAAACTACAGAAAAACAGGCATCAAACCCTAAAACCTAAATCGTAACAAAACTCAAAAAGAGTCAATAATAGAACAGAAATTTTAATTTTCTCCATACAGCCATCGTAGGACCTGAACCATTTATCATTCGATCGAGCCCTGCCGAAGAAATACCGAAAACATCCCTAAATCAAGTTAACCCGCCTGCAAGAAGTTATTGCATAAGTTGGTTTGAGTTAATAGGTATTTATAGGTGAGATTTGATGCGAGTGAGAGAATCGGACCATCAAATTGAGGCGGCGGTGGAAAATGATCTACGGCTGTAATCTTATCTTCAACGTCAAGCTATCTTTTCCGCCGACCCTCTGGATTGGTCGAATATTGGGGAATTTCATTCCAACCGTGTTCTATAATTATATATATTTTTTAATAGATATGTTTGACAGCAAATCCGAGCTACTTTTAAAAAATTTACTTGCATTTAAAAAGTTTCTTTATTTTTTCATATTTTAATAATTTTATCAAAATTATTTATTTCCTTTGATTGGTTATACTTGCTACAATCATGGTAGCATTAATTTTTTTCTCTCCAAAACAAATATTTATGTCTATAGTTTATAGCTGGAAGTCTCCATAAAGAAATCTTATCATAAATATAAAGTCAAAAACCCAATCGAATTTAGCTAGAAGTCTCTAGAAAGAAATCTTATCATAAATATAAAGTCAAAAAACCCAATCGAATGCAACCACCTGATTTGCCCAATCTCCAAAAATCTGGAAAAATCTTATTCTATTGAATGAGGACAGGTAAGGAAATTGAATGCCGATTAAATGCAAGTAATAAAATAAGAAACCTAGGCACATCTCTTCATTAATCCATCACAATCCCTTTGTTAGCAAGGATACTGGTTACGCAGGTTGCCATGAAAGCTATCAAATTACTCAATATTTGTGAACATCTTTAGATTAGGTTTCTTTTTTAATACCCATAAGAAAAAATATGGTAATTTTTATGGTTTTTCCTATCCGAGGTTGAGGATATGAGCTCTGTTAGTTTCTTCACTTTTTCAATTGACCCAAGTTTGATTCCCTTGAGCTGTAGGTTCTGAATTTGAGTTGCAGGTTCTGGATTTGAGCTTAGATCGTTGTTCAATCTCAATATTAGTTAAAATGCACAACGGGTTTTCCTTTAATATTCCTCTATAATGTGGGTTAATTTTTTTAAGCCTTTTATTTATTCTAATTTCGTTTTACAGTAGTGCTCATTTTATTGATTTTTGACTTCAACAATTTGGCAGGGATTTAAAATCCAGAACATGAATTGGGGTTCAAAGTTTCTTTAAAGGCCAATTTATAGATCAATTCTTCAATTCTTTTCTAAATGCTTAGCACAATTTAGTATGTAGTTTTATGTTAAGTCTTGCTACGAAAATTTGGACTTTTCATGGAATTGCCACGCTAACTGAGTAATTTGGCCACTACTGTTTCTAGAGTTAATGTTGATGCTATGAAAATTTACTTGAAATTAGAGTTCTCAAACTGGTTAATCAATTTAAAATTAGAGTTTTTGCCATGCTACTGGAAATGACAACAGTTTTCATCTTTCTCATCAAATTTGCATGCACTTATCTTTTTAAAGGAATTTGTATTTTTTTAAAACGTGCAAATTTTATGGACCTACATTTTTGTTTCCTTCTATTGAAACAGTGAACCTCGTTACATGACTTATTAATGCATGTTTTTTTTTTGTTTGAAGAACTGAACTTCATTTCAAGGAATTAGATTAAGGTACCAAAAAACTTAAGTGATGTAGTTTTGATTTGTAACTAAATTTGTTTTGTTATTTTGTCTATTGCTTGCTAAGATTTCTTCTTCTTATTTTTCAATGTTTGATATATTAATGTAAAATGTTCAACATGTCATTTTAACAAGATGTTTGATATATTAATGTAAAATGTTCAACATGTCATTTTAACAAGATGTGAACTTTGTGAATTTTGTAACTTCCCAATTTTGTAAAGTGATTTTAGAAGTACTAAAGTCATATAAACAATTATGATTTCTTGTTTCAGTTCAATCTCCACAAGTTTGCACATATGACTAATGCACTTACATGGATATTTGCATAAAATGGTAATAAGGAAAAACCTAAATCATTTCTCTACCCAGTTAACTCATAAACATCAAATAATGGTCAATCCTTAAAAATATTTTAAATGCTTCCACACAACAATTGTTTCATCTACTCTTTGCCTTTTAGTTCATGCTCATGATAAAAATATTTTGATACACGACTCTTACATGAGGCCAATAAAAGAATTTAAAATTTATGATTTATGTTGTAGAACAATATTTCTAGTTTTTTTTTTGTTCTTAACACAACTTTGGAAGTAACCACTCTAAATGCTATTGCTCCCAAATCTTAAGACTAAACCAAACCTTTACACCATCGACAGGAACTTGACGCATTGCGTCTCTTGTTAAATATATATATGATTGTTAATATATTTTTATTAATTATTATTCATTAATATTATAAGTTTAATTAATATAAAAAAAATTAAAATAAATTTACGGATATGTTTGACAGCAAATCCGAGCCACTTCTTAAATGTATATGATTGTTAAGATATTTTTTATTGATTATTTAATAATATAAATATATTTATTATCGAAAATAGTGCTTAGATCTTTTTTCACGACTCTTTCAATTGATCAATCAAATATTGGACGATACTAAATACTATTTTAATTAGCCAATAGGCTTTGTTTTAAGTGGACTTGCCAATCCACATCTTTCGGGTAAACCTATCTCACGTCTGAAAACAAATATACCCCATCATCTAATAGTCTTCAGATCATCGGAAAAAGTTGAAATTGCCTAGTGTGCATGATGGGCTAAATATGCAAATATTATGTGAATCGTTCACGTCGTTAAACTCTAAGTTATTTTGGTTTTCAGTCACCATTTTTTCCTCCTTTCTATCGTGGGTTTTTTCAGCAAAAGAGTCGATGGATGCTCATGAATGTCGCCGCCCTTTATCACTGCCCAATTTGACCCATTTAAATGAACAACACAAATCAATTAAGCATAAAATATGGATTCAATTGCTTTCATTCCCATGCACTACGAAATGTCAACTATTCCAAATCATTTGGGAGAGGAAATTCCACTGTGCATGATCCATTTTCACGGTATGTGTGAGATCATTTTCAAGTTTTTGATTCCTCAATTTTCAAGGATATTGCAAGATGCTTAGTTGATTTTGGATTCAATTGCTTTCGTTCCCATGCGCTACGAAATGTCAACTATTCCAAATCATTTGGGAGAGGAAATTCCACTGTGCATGATCCATTTTCACGGTATGTGTGAGATCATTTTCAAGTTTTTGATTCCTCAATTTTCAAGGATATTGCAAGATGCTCAGTTGATTTTACAAAATATGTAGTCGCTATAGTCAATACACAAATATTAAAGTTATGAAATACAACTTCACATAACCCAGTGAACACCTGTATGCAAATAACCCGTCACAACAATGAAAGATTCATACAAAACACAAAAGTTGCTTTGAAACCCCAAAGCAAGAATATGCAATAATAATAATCAGATTGGTTAAGGATTACAAAGGGGTCAATCCTTATAAAATGAGATCAAAACCTAAAAACCTAAACCCTAAAAAGCAATTAATAATTAATAATGAATTAATTATTAATGTGTCTATGTCTAGCTTCTTAAATTTAGCTTAAGTGAAAATAAAGTAAAAGGTGAATTAATTAATAAATCAATATGATTTAATTAATTAAGTAAAGAACCTTATTACTCCAACACCCTCCCTTAAGATGAAGTTGGGGAGAAACAAAAAAAAACTAAGGACTAGATGCATGAAAGCAAAAAATGGGTCCCGACAACAAAGCCTGATGAGTACCCAAGAATAATGAAATCTTTGTAAAGTAAAGAAAAAGGAGAAAACCTTGTGGGAACAAAACTCCTCTCCAAGAAGAGAAACACAAGTGAAGGTTCATAAGAAGCCTCCAAACAAGAATGTTCCAAAAGATAGGAACAAAAGATGAGCATGAAGAATCACTGAAGCACGAAGAAGTTGCAAACACTATCATAGAATGACTGTTATGATGCTGAAATAAGAACCTCCTCTAAAACAAAAAATGATCAGGATCAATAAGACACGAATCTGCATGAGTGCCCTCAATGACACTCCTCGAATTCGAATCAGATGGCAAACACAGGCAAAATATTTGGAACCCGAAGATACAGATGGCACGAGTACCAATAGTCTGAAGAACTGATCAAGTGAAAAATGGAAGGTTGCCTCCAAAAATAGGAATGCAAGAGTGTCCATATGGTAAGTGCTCCATCCCATCAAAATGCATGGGCAACCAGTCGCTGCATCCGCCTAGTACATAGGAACAAATACTGAATACATAGCTCACTCCAACGTGAAACCAAGGAAGCATTAGCACCAATAGTAGAACCCCCCCCCATATTGCTGACAAGGGAGAGGTATGACAGGTACACTAAATCTGAAAGCCATAATGTAGTGCATGAAGATGAACCAAGAATATCTGACTGTGCAGACATGAAAGTACAAGCAAATACAAAGGGTGTGCAAACCAAGGCACACACGCATGAGAAAGGTATGAAGGCAAACAAAAGAAAACATCAAACCCCTATGACACTTTATATCATAGTGCAAGTGCAATTAGGCACAAAGCTGATGTGCAAGATCCCATAATACATGTGCAATACAGAGGCACTTTATCTCAGTGTGTTTACAAAATCATAAGTGCTTATAATGAAAGCTCAGAATGTCAAAAAAAGATATAAGACTAGAAATACATGAAGAACAACAAAAAACGAGTCATCCAATGCAAATGAGAAGTTTCCACAATGCCATATGTCCAAGTAATTCACCAAAGTGTGAAAACACAAAAAACTGAATAAAATGTACCTAGAGTAACTTATGGAAAAAGTGCATGGATGACTGTGAAGTGTTCTGAAACACCGTCCCAATGTCGTTGGAATTGCGAAAAACGGAGGAACTGGTGAAAAGTTACAAGCTCGGGACTGAAAACAACACCTTTGACTTCAAATGGTTGTAGAATGTACCATTAGAAAAAACAGGTGATGAAACCCATATATCTGGAAAGTAGACGAAACCAGCTTTCCAACGATATCTCATTTACCAAAAAAGGATATCGTATGCCCAAGTTATGACCAAAAGAAAAGAAAAACCTCTTTTAGGGCACAACGAGGGTCAAAAGGAGCCATGCAAAGGTGTATGTATCGCTGACGTCGACATGACATCATGCTGGCGTCATTGAAATATTCGAGGAATATTCCCATTCGTTAGAAAAAAATCCCCTGTCAGAAAAAATTCGTTGACAGAAAAAAAAACGACGACCAGAATTTTTTGTAGCAACCGAGCGGGATACCAGGAAAATCTGTCGAAAACCAAAAAATGATGCAGCGGCCTGAAAAGGGGTAGCAATGACCGATAAATGTCTGTCGGCGGCTACATGTAGGGGCCATGGAAGAGTCAATGCCAGCCGAAAAGGGGCATGAGGCCATCGGTGCTAGGAAAAGGCTTTGGGAGCTGCTAAAAATAATTGGCGAGGGGCCTCAAAAGAACCATTAGTGGAGAAGGGGGGGGGGGGGGGGGGGCGCTGCAGGGTCCATGGCCTGCAGTAGTCCGTATGGACCTGGCAGGGTGGTACACCCCCCCTTTTTAATAAAAATAAAGTTTTTTCGCATTGTTTGTGTTTAATTTTATTTTTTTATTTTATGTGAAAAATAAACTAGAAAGAAATATTTTAAAAATACCAAAAAAAATTTCAAAGTGTGTGCAGGCGGTGGTATAGTCGTACAAGCAAAAAACATTTTGCCTCAGAGGTCAACTACGCCCAAAGTAGACAAATTATATATCAAAATCATGGAATCGACCTCCTGAAGCCAACCGTGAGGTCCTTTTGGGCCCAAATTGCTAAAAAAAACAAGTGCCCCCTGGATAAAAAAAAAAAAGTTGAATTTTCAAACCCTCACAGATCTGGCCTCGTGAATAAAAATTTGATAAATAAGAGGTCAATCTTGACTATTTTCCACATGTCGGATTCAATAGTGAGGTCCAAATCAACTCAAATTACACAGAAGACCTGCTATAGGTAGAATCTCCCAATCAAACGAATAGGAAAGCCTCAGATCTGAAGCTTTGATACCATGTTAAAGCTGTGAAATACAACCTCACGAAACCCAGTGAACACTTGTATGCAAATAACCTGTCACAATAATGGAAGATTCATGCAAAACACAAAAGTTGCTTTGAAACCCCAGAGCAAGAATATGCAATAATAATAATAATCAAATTGGTTAAGGATTACAAAGTGATAAATCCTTATAAAAGGAGATCAAAACCTAAAAACATAATCCCTAAAAAGCAATTAATAATTAATAATGAATTAATTATTAATGTGTCTAAGTTTAGCTTCCTAAATTTAGCTCAAGTGAAAAAAAAGTAAAATGTGACTTAATTAATAAATCAATATGATTTAATTAATTAAGTAAAGAACCTTATTACTCCTCGCAGAACCCAGTGAACACCTGTATGCAAATAACATGTCACAACAATGGAAGATTCACATAAAACACAAAAGTTGCTTTGAAAACCTGTAGCAAAAATATGCAATTGATTTTCAGAAGATGCAGCCGCTATAGTCGATACACAAATCAATTAGAAGGAAACCCTAATGCGACATTTTCAAGGCCGACCTTCCTGGTATTCTTTAATTCTTGATTTTCAGGTTAAAGATTTTATGAGGAACATCATCAACAACAACATAGCCAATAACTAATGTTTTTGTGGGTTTTCAAAAGATTGGATGCTCAGAATGGCAAAGGTATCTATTTCAACTTAACTACTTAGGGTTTATAACATATTTAGCTTGGGTTCTGATTAACATATTTAACTAGGGTTCTGATCTTCTAAATCTAAGTTCAAAATAGAGAGGCATTAAGTGTATTGTAAAGCGTACAGATGGGGAAGTCTTTCCGTTGTCTAGTTTTTTAAAATCCTTGGAAGTTAAAAGAGTTGAATTTGTACATTTTTGTTAACAGAAGGAAATGCATAAATAATCTAAATTTTGAAGTTTGAAGTTTTGGGATATCTTGGAATAGATGCAATTATGTTGGCATCTCTTATGTCGAATTAACCAGATACTTGCAATTGGCCTCCTTTGTTTCGATTTGCCTAGTCTTGGATGTTTGGTGTGGTATTTTATTTAGCTCTAAGTTATCGCATTTTATCCAATTCTTTTTGGGCCTTATTTGGTGAGTTAGATGAGGTTTATTACCAATTCTTACTAGACAGACTTCAACCTAATAATTATCAGGTATGTTTTCTTCATCCATCAAACAAGTTGTGGGGCATTTTAGCCAAATCTTGTTGTGGATAATGTTTTATTTTGTATAGAAAATTCAGTGTGGTATTTTTCACAATTCTTTTGGGTGCATTGATTTACCCATTGTTTTTGTTGGATGTGTTATCCTTCTAATTCTTGCTTTGTATGATGTCTTTAACAAAAAGGGTTTCTAAACATTAAATTTGTTTGAGCTTGCATATAGTCGCATGTAACTTCTTTGTCTATGTTTGTGTTTGAAGATACAGAAACAAGCCCTGGCCAAGTAGCTGACTCTTTTAGTAAGACAAGTTGAAATCTGGTTTCAAAACAGGGGGCTAGATAGTAAATGGCCTGAGCTATGCTCTTTGTTTGCATGGAGGCAATTATTTTGATAGACACAAAAAAAGTATGCGTATCATTTTTGAATCAGCCCTCCGTTGCTTCTCTGCGTCAAGAAGAACCATCTTGTTTGATTCTGCCTGTTGAACATGAGATTCAACTTTTGATTTCAGTCCACACACTCCCTCTCAGCACGCAGTTACACTTCTATTTTAGCAGCTTGTCAAAGATCATTTGACTTGGCCAAACGCATATGTGCCTGTGATAGCCGCTCCAGCCTGTCAAAATAAAAGAATTCTATAGTTATGAAACAAATTGAATGCCTAAAATAGGTTATGTTTGTTTTCAGACATATGACTATGATGGACTCCTGATTAAGAAATAGTTCCCATAGCTAATGCTCTAGGTTGCCTTGTTTATTGATGTTCTAGTGATGGTGTTTCAGGATATTGTGTTTGAACCTGTAGCTTTGGGATGACATCTTTTTCAACAACAGTTGTGCTTATAGTGCTGCTTCTATGCCATTAATTAAAGGAGTCAAAAAATGCAAAACCATTTGCAAGGTGTTTCTTATGTAGATAGGTCAAATATTATTTACCAATTTTTTATCTCTTCTGTGGAAATACGCATTAGATGTTTGATGACCTCAAAATATTTAAGTTGGCAACCAATGAATTTTTCATTTACTTATTTTTTGGAAATTGACTTCATGTTATGTATTAATATGTTATAAAGATGTGCAAAAGAATTTTGTCTTGGAATTTATTATAGATTTATTTACAATAGTATCTTATATAGAACAATTTTTTTATTTGTATGTTATATAACAATAATAAAGCTTGTGTTAAGTGAAATTTATCTAGATTTATTTACAATAGTATCTTATATAGAACAATTCCTTCTCTACATTTGTTAAAGCCTTTGAATACTACAACAATTTAGGTCACAAGCCACAAGTAACAAAGTTTATTCCTAGTCTTCTAAATAGATTTATCAATTTGTTTTACAAGTTAATTTTTTGATTTATGATAATTTGAATTATATTTCCATCTATAAGATGTATTTATATCAATAATATCATCATTTCCCAACAAATAAAGTTACAAATTGATGTTTTATAGATGAAATAAAATAAAATTATGCATTACATTTTAAATATTACTTACAAAAATTAATAAATAAAATTATTATATCTTCTATACACAAATAACAATGTCTCTCTAAGGGCAAGTCCCCATTGAATGTCAATTTTTACTGCTTATAAAATAAGCCGTCATCTTAAATTGTATAATTAAAAGAAATCTTTAATGCTAATTGGTTGCATAAATTTTGGAGAAAAAATTGGAAATAAATAAAAAAGGAATTTTTTTTTGGAGAGCCATGGGTCAATCTTCCCAATAAGCAGTTGTTGCTTATTTTTAGCCCCCCTTTTTTCAAAGCTTATTTTTAAGTTTTAAGCAATTACTTGTTGTCACAGTCTTGTGATAAAACTATTTGTTTTAATTTTTAATTATTATAATTTTGAATTGTAATAAAATATTTATTTTAGTTTTTAATTATTATAATTTTGGATCATTGAAATTTAAAAATTATGCTAGAATAATTATATTAATGTAATATTAACTACATCTCTTATTTAAATAAAATAATATAAACTAGCAATTGCATATTGGTGTGAAATGGGTATGTTGAAGAGGTGTGGAAGGTCAATTGGGGAAAATTTGGTCTATTTTTTGATAAATTTGTGTAGTGCATGAGGTCAATTTGTGGCCATGAAATTGTTTGTGCAATAAAGGACTTCATTGAGAGGTGATATCTTAAAAGCAACTATGCATCCACTTACAAGGATTCAATCATAATTGAAATGAAACCTTTGAATTGAGAAGATAATCAAATTTTATTAGCAACAGGCTCATGTTTATGTTTGCAATAGGGTGAGCACAAGAAAGAGGAATATATAGATGAGTATGAGTGAGATAGATGGGTAAAGAGATAGATAAGAAGACATGGAGTTGAAGATAGAGAAGGAGAATGGGGAGAGGAAAATGGAGAGAAGGAGAGAGATATGAGAGAGACAAAGAGAGAGGGGATAGGAATTTATATAGATATGAAAGAGAAAACATATTATTTGGGGAGAGATGAAGATATAGAAAGATAGAGATAGAGATAGAGATAGAGATAGGAAGTGATATATAGAGAGAAGGAGAGATATATAGTGGTAGAGAGTGATAGAGATAGAAGGATAGATGAAATAAGTGATAGGGAGAGATTGATATGGAGAAGAAAAGAGATATTGATATAAAGGTCCAAAAAGAGGGAGAATGAGAGAGATGGACGGATAGAAGGAGGCATGTTTAGAGATTAGGGGGAGAGATGAAGATAGAGGTAGAGATGAACATAGAGTAAAAGAGGAGAGAAAAATTGATGTTGTTTGTGCAACCAAGGTCTCAATCAAGAAGTGCTAGCTTAAAATGAACTATGCATCTAATTATAGGGATCCAAACATGAGTTTAAAGAGAAAGATAGAGATAATGAGATATAGATAGAGAGAGAGCGAGGAAGAGATGGGAAGATAGAGCTAGAGGGAGCAAAAGAGACATAAGGGAGGTAACAAAGAGATTAAAGAGAGAGGGAGGAGAGATAGAGACAGATAAAAATAGAGATAGAGAGGAAGAAACAAGGAGTGTGTGTGAAAGTGTGAGATATATTGAGATAGAGGTGGGGAGGAGTAACAAGGAGTGTGTGAACAAGATTTAGGGAGATAGATAGATAGATAGAGGATAGAGAACTAAAAGAGATATAGAAAGAGGGAGTAACATAGAGAGTAGAGATACAAAGAGATATAGATAGGGAGAGATAACAATGGAAAGATAGAATGATAGAGAGAGAGAGAGAGAGAGATGCACGAAGAGGTAAGGAGATAGAGGTAGGGGAGAGAGATAGAAGGAGATAGAGAGAGAAAATGCGGAGATGGAGAGAGAGGCAAAGAGGAAGAAGGAGAGGGCAAATAGAGAGATAGAGAGTGATGGAGAGATAAATTAAATGTATTATATGAATTAAAATAAAAATTCAAAATATAACTATTCTATAATAAATTAAAATTTCAATAAGATAAATAATTAAAAATAAATTTCAAACTCAAATCTAAAATAAAAAATAAAATGGAATAAACTAAATGCAAAGTCAAAATATACGAAAAATCTAAATATTAATAAAAATAATAATTTAAAATTTTTATAGTAAATAATAAATTTTAAATTGAAAAATAATTAAATATAAATAAAACTATTTAAAAAAATTTATTAGATAAAAAATATTAATAAAACATGTACCCAAAAAAATATAATTAATAGATTACAAACATCGTTAACATTAATTAAATCACAATCCAAATCCTGACCTTAAGATTTATCATATTTTAAATGATTCATAATGTAGTTAGTTAGGGTATGTTCTCACATTATTTATATAAGATCTTTAGATATTGTATTGCATCTAATAATTTAACTATAATTTTATGGTTTTTTCTTTTTAAATCCTTGGGTTAGAATTAAACCATAATTAAGTATTATAAGGGTTATGCTTAACATTATTATAAACTTGGCATTAACAATAAATATTTTAAGTGCTTTTAAATACAATTCCATTTCTATGTGGGATTAAGTATTATTGAATCTAAAATTATTAATCAAATCACCACACTATTTTTTAAGCTCACAATTAACTTTAAAATTATAATAAATTATAATTTTTAAAATTTATAATTATTTATTATCTAATATAAATAAATAAAATTAAATTAAATTAAATTTTTATTTAAAAATAAATCAATAATGACTAATCATAATTTTAGAATAAATTAAAGACTAAAATCTAGATTTAAAACTAACTTTCAATTCTAATTTATAATTTTTTGCATGAAAATAATTTCATAATAGAAATTTTAAATGATTAGTAAATTAAATAAAATTAAATATATCAAATACTAAATAAATATACATTAACTAAAAAACATTCTATTTTATTTAAAAAATCACTTTTAAGCAGAAGAGTAATAAATGCTGTAAGAAGAGAGGATTTTCTAACAAACCTAGACTCTCCCTGCAAGGGAAAGAAATCTATTATTCCATTTGTTAAGCTTTTTGACAATCTTTTCCTTAACCCAGAGCCACATATCTTTGAGTGAAGGGGCCACAGAAAAGGGGATACCAAGGTATCTAACAATCTTATTAGGACCCCCCCAGGCATACCCAAAATGAGTAAGCCAATCAAGAGGCTTCTCTTTCCACCCCAGCATGACAGATTTGGAACTGGAGATACGAGCCCCTGAGGCTTTACCGAAGAGCTCAAGTTTTTGATTGAGACACTGAATGTTATTCTGCGAGAGCTCCAAAAAAAGGGAGGTATCATCAGCGAACTGAATGTTAAGAAGCTCAGAGTCATCAGGCAGAGTAATGCCCCAGACTCTAGGAGAGATGGTATCGTCTCTAAGGAGGTAAAATAAAGCATCTGAGGCAATGACAAACAGGGCAGGAGCCAGAGGACAACCCTGTCTAATGGACCTAGATAGCAGGAAGGGTTGGGAAAGAGCCCCATTGACTTCAATCATGGCAAAGGCATCCTTAAGGAGGACTTGGACATACTTGCATAATATGTTCGGGAAGCCAAAAGCCTTAAACATCATAAGGATAAAGTCCCATTCAACCCTGTCATACGCCTTCTCGAAATCAAGAAGAAGCATGGCAACGTCCTGTTTAGAAGTGTTGGCCCATTCCATGGCCTCCCAACTAGTAATAAGGTTTTCAAGAATATATCTTCCTTTAATAAATCCGGTCTGGGTAGAACAAATGAATTTGGGGAGAATTTTTTCCGGGCGGGAGGCCAGGATCTTGGTGAGGATCTTGTAAGAAACGTTGAGGAGAGTAATAGGACGCTAGTTTTTAATAAGAGCTCTATCACCATCTTTAGGAATCAGTTTGATAATGTCGGTGTTAATAGAGTTCCCGAAAGTACCATTAGTAAAGGCTTCCGTGTAGAGATCATGAAGATCATTAGTAATCCAGTCAATATTAGCTTTGTAAAATTCAGCAGGGAGCCCATTCGGGCCAGGGGCTTTATTATCCTTGAGCTTACGAATGGCGTCAGAAATTTCTTGATGGGAGACCTTATTTTGGAGGAGAAGGAGATCACTATCAGAAATCATCTTGGGGATGAGGTCAATGCATCTGTTCCTAGTGGCTTTCGAGGTTTTAGTATCCTCAGTGGTAAAAAGGGTTCTGTAGAACATCTCAAAGGCATTGGTAATGTCATGCAGGGTGAGGAGTTCCTTATCATTCATAACAATTTTGTCAATCCTTTCTTTGCTCTGCTTGTGTTGAAGGAGGTTAAAGAAAAGTTTTGAGCCTTTATCTCCATACTGAAGCTAATGGTTATGGGCCCTAATAAAGGCACCTCTGATCTTGACTTGCTGATGTTTCCTAAGGGAGTCCCTAGCTAGAGAGACCTGTTCGGCAAGGGCAGGGGAGTTGGGCTGAGATTGAATGCTACTCTCAAGCGAGTGAAGACGGTCAGTAAGCATGATCTCCACACGTCTAAAGTCTTTAGCCTTCTTTTGACCAAAATATTTGAAAATTTTCTGCCATGAGGAGATATTAAGATTCCATCTACTAGTTTGAGAGAGGGTCTTATTCTACAGGTTGAGCAATCTAACCATCTTAATGGCAATAAGCACATCTTGATCACCAAGAAGGGAAGTATTGAGAATAAATTTCTGACTGGTATGAGAGGTGGCTAGGAAGGAGTTCCTAAGATTCACTATAGCTAAAATGGGGTAGTGGTCAGACAAAGTAGCAGGGATAGTAGCAACAACGATACGATACTGGTTAGGGGAGAAGGAGAAGAAGCTACTATTAGCATAAAATCTGTCAAGTCTAGAATAGATACGATTAGGGCCTTGTTGGAAGTTGCACCAAGTATACCAGAGGGCCAAAGATTCAGACTTGTTGCCTTCAAGCGGGTCGAAAAGTTGGAGTTGATGCTTAAGGTTATCCCAATGAGCTTTCTCGGAACCTTTCCACCCAAAGGGAGAGCCTCCAATTTTATCATCAGAATTCTCAATCATATTAAAATCTCCACCAACAAGCCACGGAACACTAGGCAGGGTGGTCATCCAATCCTAAAGGATAGTTCTTTCGTTATAGTCATTAGGGGCATAAAGAGAGCAAATCCCAAAAGGGGAGCCATTAACAGTTAAAGTGACCCAAGCCACCCTATTACAGGGTGAGATACCTGAGTCAATAATGTATCTAGTCCATTTAGGGCTAATAAAGAGGGCAACTCCACCTTTCCCTTTAGGATGCGAAGTGACGATCTTAAAGGCATCTTTCCAGATACAATTAAGGGCATTATCCAGAGTGAAACCCACGACTTTAATTTCTTGCAACATCATAAAGTCAATATTAGTATGACAGTCCATAAACCTCTTAATAATAAACTTGCGATCTGGAGACTCAAGGCCTCTAACATTCCAAGAGATAAACTTCATGGGAAATATGGTTAAGGGAACTAGTAGGGAGACCAGAGAGATCTCCATTCTTCTTTTTATTCTTAGAGCCAAGGGGTCTTCCTTTCTTCTTAGAAGCAGAACTTTTCATAACATCTTCCTCATCACTGCCACCAGCTAAGTCAATACAAGAACCCTGATTGTCATTAGCGGCAAAGCCAGAGGCCAGATTAGGTTTAGCATAAATAACTTCAATGACCAGATTGTCTTCAATTTCATTGAGGGAAGAGGATGGGGGATTAGGAGGAGATTCCTCAAAAGGAGTCTCTGATGAGGGAGTGGGGTCTAAAGTCATAGTCGAATCATCAACAATCCTGTTATTGTCAAGATTATCATTCATAGTAATGTCAATATCATTGTTAAGTTCAATTTTGTCATAGTTGGTATGGTGAGGACCAGCTTCAATCATGAGCGGACTGGTATTAAGAATCTCAAATCAGTTAGATCTGGGTTTGCCAGTGCGAATTTGTTCCAACGCGAGTTGTTGAGCATTTTTCCGTCGACGTTTTCTGTTCGCAACAATTTGGAATTCATCAGGAGATGGTGATTCAAGAGATGTAGAGTCAACCGGATTAGAGATTTTTCCAGGGATCATCGATGGGTTGACGTCCACAAAGTGCGTAGTTTGCTCCAGCTTAGAGCCAGAGGCCGAGGAAACGGTGGGATTGCTTTTGTTATGGTTGTCCTTAGGAATAGTTAATTCTGAAGATGATTTAGGGTTTCCGATGGAGGCATCAGGTTGAGTCCTAGTTGAAGGAGCTCCGACATTGTTAGGGTTTCCTGGGGCCTCAGTCGAACTAGGCTTCCTACAGTTGGCAATAATTGGGCAGTTTTTCTTTAGATGACCTTCTCTCTTGCAGAGAAAACAAGCATTTAAACCACCTAATATTTAAACTCTTCTGCTTGGATGTTTAGTAACTATCAAAATTTTGAAATTCAAAAGGCTATCCGTCGATTCTTGTGGTCGGATGGTAAAGGTAATAATAAAGCCCACGTGGTTAAATGGAGTTGGTGTCACTTAGAGAAAAGACTTGGTGGTCTTGGCCTAAAGGATCTCAGACTTTAGGGAATGTCCCTTGCCTCCAAGTGGATTTTCCAAGCTCTTGAAGGAAATGAGCCCTGGAAGGTGCTTATCAGAAACAATATTCAAAATGGTGCCCCTAAAGCTACCAAGTCTTGGAAAGCCCTCCCCTTTTGTGACCTAATTGCTGGTAGGTCTCCCGTGACTGTGTGGGGTACTTAGGTCTTCAGATCCATTTGGAAGGCTTGGGAGAATGTGTGTGGTTTCATTGACAATTCCAACTTTGACTACAATCATACCTTACATGGAGAACACTCTATTTGGTGGAATCTTTTCCACCAGGGTAAGCGCCTTGCCCTTACCAAGGGATGCTCTGCCAGAATCTGGGCTAATAAAAGCATCAAATGCATCATGGATATCATGGAACATAACAATCTTATCAGCTGGGAAAGCCTTGCCAGGGATTATGATCTCCTTGTTTCTCACAAAAGAACTTACGATCTGATCAAATTGGCCTGTGCTACCCTTAAGCTTCCTAGGAACACTGATGTTGACTCTCATCGCTTCCTCACCTTTAGATGGAAAGATGGATCCCTCCTTACCAGCATTAAAGCTAAAGATATTTACAAATTCCTCAATCATGATACCTCTGTCACTGATCATATTAACACTATATGGTATAGTACCACCAGTTCTAGTGATTGGCAGAAAACCTTTGATAAACTGTGGAAGTCCCCCATCTTGCCTAAGATTAAATGCTTCAAGTGGCAGCTTCTGCTGGATAGATTACCTATTAGCAATCACCAAGCCGTCCTTGATACCTGTCCTATTTGCAGAATGCCTGAGACTATGAGGCACATTTTCTTTGACTGTAGCTTTGCTAGAGAGATTTGGCTTATGTTTGGTGTTTCTATTACTAAGCATGTTTACACTCTTGATATCATTACTGGATTTATTGATGGGTTCCGCAAAGATGCTAACCTGTTTTGGCAAATTCTCTCATCTTTCATCCTTTGGTATATTTGGAAATTAAGAAATGAATCTAAATTTCAAGGCATTGATAGAACTCTTACTGGTTTTTTAAGAAAACTCACCCATTTCAAAATTGCTTCTCAGGTTTGCTGCGTGATGAATCCGGAGCGGAGGAAACTTTTGAGATTTCTCCACGATGCTCATGCTTTTATGTTCATCTATGAGATGAAGGATGGTTTCGAGTGTGCTAGCATTGTGGACAACCAGACGACTTTTGATGCTGCGCTTGGGAAGCTGATGAAAGACATTAGAGACAACAATGGCCCCAGTTTTGACAAGCTGCATATGTACTCCTAGATTTTGGATCAGGAAAAGGTGGTTTGGATGGAGGGCTCGCTTGGTTGGACCACATGGATAGATAATCTTGAAGATGTACTTCATTAGAGTTCTATTTTCCTTTTTGAATGATCCTCCGTACTATTACATTCTATAATTATGTATTAAACGCTTAGCTGTTCTCTTCCTGATACTCTCTGATTGGTGGGTTGAGGCCTAGCCTCCCCTCTTTTTGGTGCTATTTTTCTGAACTCTCAATCTTTAATACAAAAAAAATCACTTTTAACAAGAAAATCGATTTAAAATAAAAAAGAATTTATGTATCTAATTATAAAAATATTGTATTTTATCAAATGAAATTGTTTTTAAAATCTAAGATTTAATATACTAGTTTAAATAAATTTTTGTGAGATTTATGTTGTTTTTCCATCTAATGGTTGTAAACATTTCAATCGTTTTGCAAGCCACTAAGATGATATCAATTGTGGATTGTCCAATTGAGCTTGCAAAACTCACATAGGGAATGCCTTCAGCGTAATTATATTTTAAACAAATTAGAAGTTTGATTTTTGTTTATTTGATTTATGTTACAAATTATTTATTAAGAATTTGATTTGCTACTTAGGCTGTAAAATTTATTTATGTCATTCTTATGCTTTTTTAAATATAACTTACATTTCTAATATTGATAAAATAATATAACATAATTTCTAAAATATATACACTAATTTATTTTTTAAAATAAATAGATTATTTAAATTATTTATATATAAAAAGTAGTTGCCAATTTGTATTTTTGGTTTTTGTTGAAGTAGGCTTTTAAAAGTTGTCAACCACATAATATTTTAAGATCTCATATCCATTTTTTATTATTATTAGTATTGATCGGTTCATTTGCAAAAAAAGATGAAAAAAGGTCACATAATATGAAATTGATAGGATTCCATCCCATATTCTATTGTTCTTCTTTATTCATGATCTATTATTTTTATTTTATTCTCTTACTATTAGTATTGTAGGTTGAGACTAATGTTTCCATCTCACTCAATTAATTTGCTTTCAAAATCATGTCAAATTTTTTTGTATGCTTTATCTTGATTTTTTATTAAAATTATTTTTCTCTTCATTGTATTTTTTTAAGTGGGCCATAGTTTTTTTCCTCTGGTTTTTATTTTTTCATTTAATTAAAAAAAAAATCAAGTGGCCAATCAAATGTGAGCAGGGAAAATATTGGGATGGTTTTCTAATGTTTTGTAAATTATGATATTGATATTTATTTTATATTCATTCTTATCTTTATCATTGATAAAAAAGTGGATTTTACGTAGGGACACTTCCATTATTATTATTATTATTGTGACTGGTACCAAATTGTTATTAAAATATAATTTTATTATTAATTCTTTATACCAAATCATTATTATTATTATATTTTTATATTATATAATAATATAACAATAGCTTATATTTTCAAATTTTATACCATTAACTTATTAGTACTTGTCCTACGCAATACTATTGCATTCATTAAAGCCTAATTAATTGATTATTTTGACCAATCAAAAGTGGTTATTATTTTTATTTTCAAATTAAACTTCATTTTTTATAAAGTTGAGATTTATATTTTTAAACTATAAATTATTTATCTACATTATAATTGGATGGAAAAAATTGGTGTTACATGAGAAAATTTATAGGAATGATAGATTTTATAGGCTTTTTTTTTTTAGATTTCTTTATATTTAAAAATTAAATGTCTATTTTAAATAGCTTTTTTCAAATTTTATTTATAATCTTTTTTTTTTTTTATCGATAAAAAGCCAAGGCCAAAGAATTTTATTAATTTAAAAATAGATAGAATTACATATACACCTCCATTCGGTGTGGGCACTGGTAGGAAAGAATGGAGGGAAGAAAACATCAGGTCTAGCCCAGATCTCTCAAGGATCAGAAAAAATTAAGAATGCGATACATAATGGAGATACAAGATCACAATGGGAACATGACCAAAGTAATGAAGATAGTATGTAAAAATCCTCTGGGAAAAGCTGAGCAGCAGATTGCCCATCTCATGGGGTGATGCTATCATTTGTGGGCGACAGTTCTTGCTATTCCTGAAACACATGGTTAAGCCTGCTCTGCTACTTATGCTACACAAAATCTTAAGAAAATCTCTCACCAGAATGTTAGAAAAACCGAACAGGTCAACTTGTACAAAATACCATACCTGCTTGGATGGTCACCTGTTAGGATACATAGCTCAAAATATTAGTCTCAAAAAATATCCAGAAACTTAATGCGAGAGTGATTACCCATCGAAGAACATAAACTTAATATATATTAACAAGGCAAATTCCATAAATAGAGATGAGGATAGCTAGGTATGTGTAAGTCCTAAAAGAAGGCAATATCTACATAAATAATAATACCTATATATCCATGTTCACATATATCCGGGAGCGAGATATGCCAACACGTTTATATACCTATGCTCATTAATGTAAGGTATTGCCTCCTTCTAGTCTTAAAGCTTATCCTAGCAGAGCGGCAATACTAAAAAAGCTAAATTTAGGAGTGATCAAATATAAGGAGGAAATACTTAAACATCTGAGAATGAGATGAGTGCCCTTAAGAATTATGAAGATTTCGATGAAAATGAGGAGATCGGTGAAACCACAAGGCTCATGGACGATGGCGAGGTTTCATCGAAACAAAGGTAACAATAAACATGAGATTTTAAAGGAAGATAAGTGATGTCGCTTGTTGAGCATCCATTTTGAATAATTATCTGTGGAGTAGCCACTAATTGATAAAAGAACAATTTCATTAATACCATGATGGCCCACAAGTCATCAGGTGGGTACAATAGCAACCTATAAGATAACCAGGTCCAAATAAAATCGATGAGACGAATGATGTCTCATCGAAAAAGAGGGGTCATCGAAGAAAGGAAGCATCGACGAACTTCAGAAAAGACTCATCAAAGACAGTGATTTCATCAACAAAGATATCAAGGAAAGCGGATAAATTTTTCATCAACGGGAAGGGGACTTTGAGGAGACAATACCATTGGTGCAACATAAAAGGGGCTCATCGAAAGGAATGTTCCATCAAAAGAAAAATGTCAATAAGACAAAAGGCAACTCCATCGATAAAAGAAATTGATGAGGAAATAGGTTTCGAGGAAGCTAAAAGGGGAGCCTCTGATACGCCTGGTTTCACCGATGCGACTTTATCGGTGGAGAAAGGCTTCGGTGAGACAAGAGGTTCGCTCACCGACAGGGAATGTTGATTTAGATGGAAGAAGAGATTCAATGGAACAAATAAAGGAGGTCACCGAAGCCCGAGGTTTCTTCGACATAAAACCCTAAGGAGTACAAATAATATTGATGAGACCCAATGGTATCTCATTGATGTGGAAGGGCCATCGAGGAAAGGAAGCACCGGTGAACTTCAGAAAGATTCATCGAAGACATAAATTCCATCGACATAAGATGTCGAGGAAAGCGGAGATGGTTTTCATCGATGGGAAAGGTCATCAAGGAGATAATACCATCAATGCAATATAAAAGGTCTCATCGAAAGGAAAGTTCTCATCGAATGAATGATGTTGATTCGACAGAAGGCAGCTGCATCGATAAAGATATCGATGAGGAGATAGGTTTCGAGGGGACTAAGAGGCATGCCTCTGATACACAAGGTTTAACTGATGTGACTTTATCAGAATAAGAAGATAAGGGAGGCTAAAGAAAGGCTACGGTGAGACAATAGATCTAATCACCAATAGGGCATGATGATTTTGATGGGAGAAGGGTTTCGGTGGAGCAAATAAAGGAGGTCATCGGAGCCCGAGGATGCTTCGACATGAAAACCTAATGGAGTTCAAATAATATCGATGAGACCCAACGATGTCTCGTCGATATAGAAGGGCCATCGAAGAAAGAGAGCGTTGATGAACTGCAGAAAAAACTCATCGAAGACAGAATTCCATCGACAAAAGATATCGAGGAAAGCAAAGATGGTTATCATTGACAGGGCAAGGTATTTTATTTATAATCTTATAAATAGAGTAGTTTTTCTATTAAAAAATATATCCAGTTATTGTATCTTTAATAATAATAATTTTTAAGCCCATTAATGGGCTTAGTTGGGTTCAAACCAACAAAGGTTGTTCTAATGTTGAGTGGGAGAGACCTATGGAGGGATGGTGGAAAGTGAACTTTGATGGGGCCTCTAAAGGCAACCTGAGACCTTCGGGGGTAGGGGTCATTGTGAGGGATTGGAAGGGTGAGGTCTTAGCTCTAGGAGCTTAGAGATTGGAAGATGGCACAAATAATTTGGTTGAAGCATCAACAACATTGTTAGCAGTTAGGATGTGTAAACAATTAGGCACTAGAAAATTGCATTTAGAGGGAGATTCTTTAATTATTATTCAGGCATTAATGAAGGAGGGGATTGAGGCATGACACCTACAAGGTTGAATTTACAATATTATTGAAGAGGTAATTTTTTTCGATGATTTTCAATTAAGCCATGTGAGGACTACTGGTAATGTAGAGGCAAATGTACTTTACAAATGGTATCTTACATTTGAAGCAGTTGGTAATTTTAGAATGGAGGAGTTTCATAATGTGTTTTTTGAGGATGGAGTGGGAAGTGGGCATTAATGACATTGCAACTATTTTTAGTATGGATGGCAGAGGTATGTTAGCAAAGGGCAGCGATTATGTTATACAATGAAGGTCATTAATGATGGCTTTCAAGTTAATCAAATTTGCATTTAACACTATCCTTATTTTCTCGAGGCTTCATTGAGAAGGAAGCTGAAAACATTGCAGGGTTTCTTTTAAGAAAACCATAACAATATTGGGAGGTGGTGAAGTGGGGAGAGTGGCGATTATGGAGGCAAATTTTATGCTGCGAAGTAGGAAGCAAATTTATCCCTTCTATAGGGAAATTACCATTAGACAACTACAATGTTTAAATTCCCAGATGAATTATTGGCTTAAAGTGTTGCAATTGTGGTGGGGGGTTCTTTCAATGTGCTAAAATTCAGGTAAAAAATGAAGATGGATGTTTTTTCGCTCATCATGGCTTAGGGTTTGGAGCTGGGAGAATCCACTGCAATGGTGAGAAGAGTAATGCAGACGATAATGCATGATGATTTTCTGGTGGGGATGGACTCCTTCTTAGAATGGGCAGAGCTGGGTGTGGGATTTGATGCACGAGAGGGATTGGAGATAGGTGCAAACAGTGGAAATGCAGGTCTGTATCCTTTTCTTTGATGAGCGAAGGGCATGTGTAAATTTCACCGCAAAGAGGAGGCAAGACGAGGTTGGGATGCGTTGAAGTTGATAGTGGAAATTAAAGAATTGGATGAGGTCATTGCACAGGCCAAGACAGAGGTCGATGGAGAATTGAGATGGGTGCTACGCCCAAGAAAGCCGAAGGTGACGAAGAATCAAGAAGCTAGGGTGGTGAGGAGCAAGCATAGGAGGAAAGTCCATGAGTTGAAGATGTTTCTATTTTATGGTGGTGTCATGTCTTTTTTGTTATCCATCTTTTTAGACTATGTTTTGGCGGGGACTAGTGATGTAATCGGGTGGTTTTTTTGTGGACGCCTTTGATTTGCAAGTTTGGTAGGTTTTTTGTAGTCTTATATCGTTGTGGTAGAATTATCTTTATCATAGTTTCAGATACTTGGGGTGATGTTTGGATCTTATGTATGAACTCTTTTTTGGATATTAATAAAACCAAAATTATTACTGAGCAAAAAAAAATAATTATAATTTTAAAGGCATATTACACTCACATAATGGATGCACAAATATGTGTTAATAAAAACCAAAATCATTAAATTTGATGTGTTTTTGACACTTAAATGCATCAAAAGCCAAAAAACTATTTTATGTATTTTCTCCTCTCAATTACCACTCGCTTTGAGTTTAGCTATTAATTAACTCTATCTATCTCCATCATACTAATAGTTAACTTCATAATTATGTCAATCTAATAATATAATAATAATAATAATAAGAATAATAATAATTACATATTCGGAAGTGGCTTCTAAAGATATCCTTTCCTTGCTCCTGCGAGGCATGAATTCATAGTTTTGTAGTGTTCGACACCTCTCCTGAGTCAAGCACATCTCTTGCTTGATATTGGGATGGGTGCCTCACTAGCATGTTCATTATATTGATTGGATTGGCATTTTCCTTGAGGATAGTTATGTGCATATCTCATAATGATCATTGAGTATGGTGTCTTATGCTTTTGTTTTCAGGCTGTAAGTTTATGATCCTTCTATGATGTCTATTTTGGATTGATGTATAGTTTATTTATTAAACCTGTCCTTTCCCTCTAGGGCAATTTTGAAAGCTCATCATCTCATCTCTTTGTTTTGTATCAAATTTGGGAATTATCAATCTTTTCGAGGTAGGATATCTTTAGATTTTGTGATGACATGGTTGATTGTTATATTGGTTCTTGTACTTGGCGTTTTATTCCTTGATTATGTATGGTGGTTTGGTTGAGGTTTCATAGGCATCGAAGGAATGTTGGTTCGTGTGAAATATTGAGCATTCTACTCATTATTTGCTCGAGGCAGGGGTTGGTGCTTCTTCGTACATTTGCTTGTGTCGCCCTTTAGGTAACATGTTGGTATTTATGGCCACCAAGCGGGTTGTGATGAATGCAAATTTTCTCATTTTTCTTAACTTCATGATGCAGTTTTTTTGCTCTTATGTCGACAGGGGATTATTTTGGGTATTATAGAGTTATATTGCCTACTAAGTTTTGTGATTTCTAAGATAAGAATGCTTTCGATAATGAAAAATTTGGTAGGGTATTCAATTTGTGTTATGCAGATGTTTCTTATGCAATTCAGAAGGTGGTGGGTAAATCTTGGGTGGTGGAAAATGCAAACTCTCTTTTATTTGAGATGACTTCTCATTTTCTCACTATGTGCATGGATTTTCTTTTGGATGCTCCTATGGTTCGAGCTCTTGTAGATACATTCTTTGTTCCCTCCTCTACTCTTCTCATGATGTGGATGATGCTTTGTCTTATTACAATTTTGATTTTGGTTTGCTTTCTTATGGTGGTTTCTTGCCTATGATTGAGCTACTTGCTAATGGTTGGTGTGGAGAATTGCTTTTTGTAGCCAGGTGTGGTCTCATTGAAGGTTGTTATGAGGATACTTTGTTGTAGTTCGAGAGATTGATTGATCACGTTTCACCATATAATTTGGCTATGGCATTTGATGTTTTTACTAGGATTCACTCCTTTTTGGAAATTATGGTTGTTGTTGTGAGTGCTCCTTAATTGGCCAAACCATTGCAGATGGTTCATTTGCTTTTGGAGGAAGATGTTGATGTTTTGGCAAATTCAAAAACCTCTCGAGGAAAGTTCAAGTATGTGATATCTCAGAGCTTGAAGTATGTTTGCTTAATTGTCTTTTGGATCGGATTATACACTCCCCAATTTTGTTTGGGATGGGGATTTTTTGTATTATCCTTGTCTGACGGGCTAGTTATATCTCGGGGATGGATGGCCTTTTTATGGGTTTTCTTTTGTGGGTTGAGGCTGATTGAAAGTGGCAATATGCCGAATTTTGTAATTGAGCTACAATCGGAGGTTTTCTTCCTAGTTCTTTCCTGTCGATATGCTCTTTTGAACCAAGTTTTGTAAAAATTTTAACTTTAATAAAAATGCTTAGTGGCACTGCCACTTTTATTGAAAATAATAATAATAATATAAAGATATAATAATATAATAATAATATGTAGTGGCCCTCCCCGATTCATCTTTCTTTTGTGTATCGATAGACTTGCTTAGACTCTTTGATTGTGTTTTGATTGATACTTATGGTTTGACTTACATTTTAGATGTTTATAGATGGTGCTAGATACTCTATATTGATATATGATACATTATGATTTATGTGGATGATGCCATATCCTGGATTATTATGATGGTTCGACTTACATTTGATGGTCTAGATGCGCTTATTGTTCCTAGATGGATTATATTGCCTATGATGACATGATGATATCTTATTAGTACTAACCCCACTTCATGCGATTATATTGGATGAGTTGATGTTATGACTGTTGTGATTGCATTACTACTATATTCATGATAAAAACTGTTGGCAAGAGACACTGCACAAGTCATTAGATAGGTTATCAAGTGCTGTCATTGATGGCAACCCTTGTTGGATGTTGTTGAGAAGTTTGTTAGAATGATGTGTTGTCATTGATGTCAACATATTCCTCTGTGTGTTCCAGTGTTGCAGTCAGATTGAATGAGTTGGTTTGGCCAGTGTGTTGTAGATGAGTTGTTGCAGATTAAAGGATTTTGAGATAAGTATCTCTAGTTTATTCAGTTAAAGTTTTAGTGGTTTGCATGGTGATTTGATTGAGTTATGATATCTAGTACTTCGGTTGGTTTTTCTGTTGCTCAGTGTTCTGGATTTTGCTCCACATTTCTCCTCATTGCAATATTTTGGTTTGTGGATTTGGCAAAGTGTTTGTGACATTCATATGTGTCCTCAATTTAGATGGTTTGTAATTTGGAGGTCTGCAAGTGAATCTTTCAGTTTGACAGTTAGTTTAGTTGATGTTCTTGAGGTTCGGTATAATGATGATGAAGATTCTAGTAAGTGGTGATGTTGTGATTATTGCTGTGGTAATTCATGATGCTTGTGGATGTTTCTAGACGTGTTCTAATTTTTTTTTTATGCTCCGCATTATCATTGTGATCGTTGTGGATGATTTCTCTGGTATGTTTGTGTTACGCAGTGTTCTTGGATGACCGAATGATTGTAGCATGTTACGGATGTTCAAGGCATAATTCTTGGAGGTGTTTTATGTTTGAGGTGGTGATTTAGGTCCATACTATGTCTTAGCCAACATTGTTTTGGTTTGTATGTTATATTGTAGCATGTGTGGTTATATTCTTATAATTTGTGATGTGTGTTGAATTGACCTTGAAATATAAGTTGATGATTTGTATAAATATATATAATAGTCACGTGAGAGGCATTATATATGTGTGTGAATGATGATTTGATCTTTCAGTAGCAGAGAAGAAGTGTGAAGAAGCGTGAAGAAGTGCGAAAGAGTAGAGTTTGTGCTTAACTGAAACTGTAACCAGGCATGAGGAGATGTTATTCCATTAGTTCATGATCCTCCAGATGTAATCCAAATATTTTTGTAAGGCAATGAACCTTCCCAGGGTTGTAACCCTTTGTTGTTTTTGAGCAATGAGCTCTAGGTAGTGTGCCTAAATGCATGCGCATTCCCCATTGTAATATTTTTATACTTCTAACAAAGTATATTAATATTGTGGGTTTCAGCCCCATCATGTTTTTTCGCTTAACTAGGTTTTCCACATCAAAAATCTTGGTGTTATGTGTGTTATTGATGTGGTGTTTTGATTAAGTAAAAGCAGGTATTTGAAAGGTACTCAAACCTTGAACAAGCTAGGAGAGAGAACTGCTAAAAAAAGTGCCTGGTCACTTCAAAAAAATAAAATGAACCCACCAGAAGGGATCAACCAAACACAACATTACATAATAAAGTATCTCGGTACAAACAGTAAAAGGAAAGCATAAAGATAGCAAAGAGACCTAAACAAGGACAACAACAGAAACTAAATACTACTCATAATTTCCTCAGCGTGAACAACCATTTGTTTCATGCTGTTCGCTGAGGTCTTCAGATCCTCCAGCTCACGACCTTCGATGTCGCCTTTTTTCTTTGTGTTCACTCTGGTCCTCCTTTCATACCCTTTCTTGTTCAACTGCTCTTTATCACCATCCTTTTCTGCATCATTCTTGAACCTATTAATAAGGATGTTCATATTGTCCACCGAGGATTTGAGGATTTGGAAATTTTGGTCAGCTATCTTCTTTACATTGAGCTCTAGCTTGTCAATTCTGGTGCTGAAATCTTTCATTTTGTTTTCCATTTCCTTAGGATCTCCCATCTAGTTGACCTTTTTCTCCGTTGCCATAATTTTTCCAACCATACATTCAATAGCTTGTGCATTATGTAGAACAACTACCAGTTCTTTAACATGTTCCGCCAAGGGCTTGTCACCAACTGTAATTCTTGCAATGGCCTATGTATCAGTTTTCAAATTGTTAACATCCTTCATCATAGTAGCAATGGTCTCACAGAAGGCCTTAACAGTGTCTTTGTCACCATTGTCACTTTTATCCCCTTTTTCCTCCTTATGCAGATTCGTGGTATTCACGGTCTCCAAATTATCCATCACCGGGTTACCCTCCCCTTCTTTATCCTGACTATCAACCACCTTGTTTTCTTCAGCCTCCTCTTTCGATTCAATCTGAACATGATTGAAGTTAGAATTGTTCCCCTTTTTAATGTTCTTTTTCTGAGCCTTCTTTCCAGTGGTTTTCCCTTTCCTTTTTTTAGCAGATTTTTCCTCAAGGGATTCAATTGCAGAGTCCGACGTATCAGAGTCCACAATAATCCTCCTTTTCTTAGCCCTAATCCTCCCTTTCTTTCTAGTTTCCTTCGACTCTCCCTCAGTTTCTGAGTCAAAATTAAAACCACTATCCTTACTTTCTGTAGTTTCATCTCTAGCATTTTTGCCTTTGATAGGATTTTCAATGCACTTCCCCTTTAACATTTTATAAACTAGGACCATAAGCCCCTGGTGAAGGGCATGATCACCTTTAGGATCCGTCTGGATTTCCTTTATGGTGTGATCCATAGAACATGCTAGGTAATAGGGAAGGCTAACCCTTTCTCCATGACGAAAATGATTAAGAAGAACGAAATGATGCTCGTAGGCCCTGGTAAACCTACCGTCTAAGGTAATGTATTCAATAGAAGCGAAAAGAACAAACCTCCAAGGCCTGCAAATTCTCTTCGGGGAGTGGTAGGAATTGTCAATTTTGATCATCTTTTGCCTCTCTCCATCCGTAACTAGAAACTTGTCTGCAGCTTTGTCAGATATTCCTCTGTCCCTGTAAAATTTCATACCCTCAGTAGACATCCCCGTGGCCTTGACAATAACCTCTTCGTCGACATTCATCATCTGTGAGCCAATCAGAATTTTTCCATTTTTCCAATTCTTGATAAGTAAGAAGTAAATGTGGGGTCTTTCCCACTTAGTCGTTCCATGAAAACATTCATTCCCCCCTGCTGGAGGATGTCCCAGACTTCATCATTCTTTCTCCAGTCCGAGCAGGAAGCAGGTTCAAATCTCTTCTTGTTACCTCCCATTTTTCCATCTCCTTCCTTGTATTTCCTTCTCTCGATTTGATCACTTTCCCTTTGGTTTCTGTGGTTATTCTTTGAGAGCGCCCAGAATCCGTGCCAATTAATTATGATAAGACACCTATTTAAAATTTCATTATCTTCAAACGAGCCCTACATCAAAAAAGGTGGAAAGGTCATTAGAAATAATGATTAAAAGTACCGCGTTGCCTTGTGTAGCTTCGGTCTTGATTGAGAAAGGCTTTCATTTCGCTTGCAATCTCCGTTTCACCATAATTAGTAATGATGTCTCCCGATTGGCAAGCCAGGTTGGCAGCCCAGTCAGCACAAGAGTTGGCCTCCTTGTAAACATGTGTAAAAACACACATGTCAAACTCTTCGCTAATTTTCCTAGTAGCTTTAATAGCATTACTAATAGACCAAGATGGCGGGAATTTCATATTTAAATAGTTGATAATGTTTAAGGAGTCTCCTTCACACCAAACTTTAGTGCATTTGGCTTCCTTTGCAAGGATCATCCCATGATAGGCCGCCATGGCTTCGGCTACATGATTGGTTTGATTTCCTATGGGTATATATTTAATGATTTTACATGTTCCCCATTCATCCCTGAGGACCACTCCACATCCAGCAACACCCCGGTTACCCTTAGAGGCCCCATCAAAATTGATTTTCATCCATCCTCTGGGCAGGTTGATCCATCTCACTCCTTCTCTAGGGTTGCTCTGAACACTCTCTTGAGCCTTTAGTCTCCACTTTTTATAGATACATTGATCCTCCTTAGTGTGAGGATTATCCAAACCACCTATGATATTCAGATTTTCCCTTATGCTTCTTCTAATTTTTTCAAACACAATTTTGGCCTTAGTGGTCTTTTCCCTAAAAATCCTATCATTTCTCTCTTTCCAAAGACCCCAACACATGTGGGGTAAAGCAATTTTCCATAATAAGGTTGTATTTTTTTTATTTGAAGGATGATGCCAAGACTTGAAAATTTCCTGAATCGAATTAGGGAAGCTCCAACTAATATTGAATTGATCTAGATAGCTTCCCCAAACATCAACAAAGAAGGGATGGTGGAAGAGCATATGATTTTTTATCTCCTCATTCTGCTTGCAGAGAATACAAAAACTAGGCATGCTGATACCTCTTTTTCTGATATTGTCAGTAGTGAGAATTTTGTCTTGAAGGGCTATCCAAAAGAAAATATTGATTCTGGGTATGAGGCCTTTCACCCAAGCTTTGGCCCAGCATGGACTTTCCATGGTCTTGAACTATTGATGATATAGAGAAGTCACTGAAAAAGTACCACTAGCTATGAGTTTCCAAATTATTTGGTCTTCTTCTTCAATCCTCACCATAGAGTTCATAACTTTGTTCAAACTACCTAAAGACTGATCCACTTGAGATAAGTCTTTCCACTGTCCATCTTTCCAGTAATCCTCAACCTTGGTTCTAAATCTTTCCTTGCATTGGCTCTGATATCTGTTCCACTCAGGGTTTCCATTCAAAGGGGAATCCAGAAGCCAAGGGTCCTCCCAAAACTAAATAAGATTCCCTTTCCCCAACTTCCACTTTGTACCTTTGATAATTAAGTCTCTAGTCCTAGAGACATTTTTCCAAATATTGGAACCAATAGGGATGGTCTCCGCTTTGAGGAAACTTTGAAGATTTGGGCATTGGCTTTTGTATTTGTTGTCCCATATTTTTTTCCACTCTCCTTGATTTCTATATCCTCTCCAAATCTGCTTGGCCATGAGGTGATCATTTATGTCTCTTATTCTTCTAAGGCCAAGACCTCCTTTATTCTTAGGCTTGGAGACCTTCTCCCATGCAATTAAGTTCATTCTCTTCTTCTCTTCCACCCCTGTGCATAAGAAGGATCTCTGAATCTTTTCAATGGCCTCAGCATACTTAGCTGGAATCCTGAACAGACTGATGGCATAGAGGGGGATACTCTGAAGGGTGGATTTAAGCAGTTGGACCTTACCTGCTTGACTAAGGAGAGCTCCCTTCCATCCAAACATCTTTTTGTGGAATTTATCCACCAAGGCTCCCCAAAAGGTGTCCGAAGGATCAAGGCCTAATGGGAGCCCCAAGTAAGAAGTAGGCAGACTACCAATTTGGCCTCCCAGAATGTTACTAATTTTAATCCTCCTTCTCTCCGAGGTATTGATTAAATAAACAAAGCTTTTAGACCAATTAATTAGCTGACCTGTGGCCTCTCCATAGTTGTCTAGAGCCTTTTTTAGTCTTCTAGAGTCCTTAACAGTGGCTTTTCCCATTATTATAGAGTCATCAACAAACTGCTGATGAGAGCATATTTGATCTGACGAGGAGGGATTCAAACCGCAAAACTCCCTTTTCTCAACCAGCTTACCAATACATCTCCCCAAGCATTCTGCCATGATGATGAAGATCACTGGAGATAGAGGATCCCACTGCCTAAGACCTCTTGAGGCTTTAAAGAAAGGAGAGGGGGAGCCATTCATTAAACCAGAGAAAGATGCCGAAGAGACAAGTTGTCTGATAAGGCTGACACTTCTAGGACTAAAGCCAAAAGCAGAGAGAACATCCACCATAAAATCCTAGTCCACTCTATCGTAGGCTTTAGAGAGATCCAGTTTCAAAAGAAAACCTTCTTTTTTAGAGAGTGCCAGTGAGTGGATATTTTCATGAACAGAGATGATAGAATCTAAAATTTGTCTTCCTGGGACAAAACCGCTTTGCTGAGGTGAAATGATGGAGGGCAACAGCTTCAAAATTCTGGAGGTTAGCACCTTAGAGATAATCTTATAAAGAGAGTTGCATAAACTTATAGGTCTGAAAAGATCCATAGAGTCTGCCCCCATCTTTTTGGGAATGAGAGCAATAAAAGTACCATTAACTTCCTTTAATAGTTTCCTAGCACCAAAAAACTCTTTCACAGCTCTGGTGACATCTTCTCCTATAATATGCTAATACATTTGGAAGAAAAACATGGGAAAGCCATCCGGACCTGGGGCTTTGTTGCCTTCAAAGGATTTGATAGCTATCAAAATTTCTTCATGGGAACGGATAGCCGACAGGTGATCATTATGTTCCTCCCCCAAAATGGTAGGTATGTTGTCCAAGAGTTCCCTCTGTGCCTGTATTTCCAAATTCTGGTCCTTAGCAAGTAAATTTGAGAAAAAATCCATAGCAACTTTGCTAATAGAATCATCATCAACAACACATCTGCCATTCACTTTAATCTAAACAATTCTATTCATGGCCTTATGTCTTAAGGTGGACAAATGGAAGTATTTAGTGTTCCTGTCCCCCTCTTTAACCAGACATTCCTCAATCTTTGTTTCCAGTAGGTTTCCTCTTTAGCTATTATATCATGATATCTCATAAGAATAACATCTTCAGTGTTTCTAGAAATTAGTGTAACCATTGATCTGTATCTCATCTTGGATTTCCTTGAGCTCTAAGAGGGTTGTAGCTTTTGCGGTAAAGATGTTCCCAAAGCAATCCTTATTCCACTTCTTAACATTATCTTTAACATTCTTCATCTTTTTAAGCACTTTGTACATGGCGTTCCCTTCAATACTGACTTGCCACCATTCCTTAATCTTACTTTCCAGATCCGGGTGTCTGGTCCACATTTTTTCAAATCTATAAGGGAAATGTCTTCTTCTGTTCTTTACATCAGCCGTAAAGGTTATGGGATAATGATCTAATCCAACCCTTATGTGAGAGGATAATGAACAATCATGAAGATTATACCAATCTAAGGAAGCAGAGCTCTATCGAGTCTAACCTGGATCAAATTCTCACCACTTCTTCTGTTGGTCCAGGTGTATTTGACTCCCTGAAATTCCAAATCATGAATTGCATTATTGTTTATGAAGTCCATCAAGTCCAGTCTGCTGTCCAGATTAGCTTGACTCCCTCCCTTTTTCTCATTTTCCTTCAGGGGAGTATTGAAATCTCCCATAATTATCTAACTGTCCTCAACAAACTTACTCCTCAACCCAGTTAGATATCTCAACATCTCACTTCTACCAGTCTTTGTGTTGGGGGCATAAATGTTAGTTAGAACCCAAGTTGTACAATTATTAATGTGCTTAAATCTTATACAAGCCAGATTGTTGTCCTGTACCAACACCTCTCCTTCTACATTGTTTTTGTTCCAGAAGGTAACAATTCCTCCTGATGCACCTTCTGAACTACCTCCACTGACTCCACCATTTTTGAACATATTCAAACTTTCAACTTTATCTTTAACCATCTTAGTTTCTTGAATCAAAAAAATATCAGGGTTTTTAATCTCTAATCATATTTTTAACTAAATTATGCTTGTGGGGACTATTAAGTCCCCTAATGTTCCAGGAGATGATTTTCATGGATTTTTGGAAATACTTGCCTCAAAGATGGTTCTTTGGGTACCATCTGCTAAGTTCCTGCTTGTTTCCAAAGATCTTTTCTTGGCATTTGAGTGTCTTCCTAGAGAAGTATGTTGTGCTCCCACATCACCAAGCTTGCTTCTGGTGTTTCTAGTCATCGTACTATTGACTAGGTTATTGTTATTCTTTTTTTTTTCTTGTTCCTTCTTTTATCCTCTGCTGCTTCTTCATCCTCCTGCTTTGTTCTGATTGATTGAAAAATAGGTTTTAAGGACCTGAAACCATTACAACATAGTTAGAAAGAAAGCTGAGAAAATAGAGTCCACATACAGAGCGTCTGGTCAAAAGACCAGCAAATAGAAAAAACTGCTAAACAACAAAAAACAACAAAGAACCCAAGGAGACACTACATAGTAATTTTCTTTAGCAGATCCTCTGCCTTCATCACCAGCTCATCATAGGTCACCCCAACTGCTTTTAGCTCCTCCAGGTCCTTATTCACTTTCTTTTCCTTCCTCTTTCCATGGGTGCGGGTTATGGGACCTTGGGCTTCCCCTATTCCTTCTGCATCCAGGTCAATTTCCTGGGTTTCCTTTTTGTAATCAAGCTTGCTGATGAGGGTATGGGTGTTGTTGGCTGAGATTTTCAGAATGCTGAGGCTCTACTTCGCAATGTTCTTGAGGCATTCCTCTATCTTGTCCACTTTGGCAACTGTGTCCGAGAGCGTTTTTTCACTAGTTTCCTCCAGGGTTTTTCTATCCTGTATCTCCTTTTCAATTTTCTTAAACTGAGGATTAAAGGCATCTCTGATGTCTTCCGCTTTAGCAATTGTGTTCTTCAGATCTTCGATATAATCGGCCATAGTGTTCCCCTCTCCAATGTTAATAGTCTCCAGGATCAGGACTTTGTTGCAGAGTTTTTTGTACTCATCCACAGTTTTCTTATTCCCATCAATAAGCCTGTAGCGTCCTAAAATTGTGACACTTGCAATTTCGACCGCATTTGGGTCTTCACGATGGCGACGCAACACTGAACCTGAATGGAGACCCCGAAACTTGTTCATGACATCAAAAACTGCATTTTTCAGCACCCTGGCCTGATCCTCCTTGCACCCTGCTGTCCCTGGAGGTGGGACCATGGCGCCCAGCGCCCTGGTCCCCCAAGACCATGGCGCCTAGCGCCCTGGTCCCTGGCCCTATTTTTGGGCCCGGTCTCTTTTGGGTCTCGGGTCTTTATGTTTGCAAATTGGAAAATAATCTTCTTAGGTCGGCCTAAGGTCAGAAAAATCAGTCTTTCAACCCTAATTGGCAAGTATATAAACTACATTTCCTCTCCCATTTTGGTAGATGAAAAAAGGCGGAAACGATATTCAAGCATTCAAGCATTCAAGCATTCCTTCAAGCAATTGAGCATTCTAAGTCTCCATTCAAGGCTAGGTGTTGCATTCAAGACAAGGATTCAACCATTGAAGAGGAGATCACATACAACATACAACATACAACATACAACATACAACATACAACATACAACATACAACATACAACATACAACAACATTTACACCTTCGCATGTAAGAATACAAACATTCTTACAACAAGGTATCAGTACTTTATTACATTACAATCATTTACATTTACAGCATTCTCATTTCTTGGTTAATTCCAAAATCGGGGTTTGACCTAAGGGCAAACCCCTAATCCCTAACCCCCCAATCGTCCTCGCTTTTCTGTGTGTAGGTTGCAGGTACGCAGCTGTAATTGAAGAACTGGAATCCTTGTGCAGAGACGAACAGATCCCCCTTCGTTTCGCGGATTTTTCGGAGGACCGTGTGCATGCCGGGCGCCATTGTCCCGTCAACTTTCACTCAAATTTGTAGGACAGCGTCGTCTCGACATTTTACTGCTAATTCCAGGTCTGTAGCTTCATCCCATATGCCTATCTCTGTTTATAAGTGAATCTTTCTCACTTTTTATGCATTCCTAGCTTAATCCTTCTATCTACATTCTTTACAAAAGAGGGTAGCCTTGCTGTCTTAACCCTTGAAACTCATTTAGAATCCAATCTTGCATTGTGTGGGATTGGATCTTGTGGGTTTCAACCCCTCTTTTGAATGTAAAGTCTCTCCTAAGTGAAAACCGTCAACCCTAGTGACCCCCTTTCTCTCTCCTTGGAGTGGTGGGGGGAACACTTGGGGTTCGCTCGTGATTTTCCGCTTTACATTTTGGTGAACCCAACGTGAACATCCTTTCTGATTATTAATGGTTAGATCTGAAAATTGGATGCCTTGATTACATTTCCATGTTTGATATTTTGCAAATTTTAGAGGTTAATTGCATAAAAACCCTAAATTTTCTTTTTAGTAATTGAGCTTGTGAAATGTTTAATTATTAATGCTTGTTTCAGATCTACCCTTCTATTGCAAATTATCAATTCATATTTGTGCTTTAATTCTAAAAATTAAGTGGTTAAGTGTCAAAACCCTAATTTTTGAAACCCTCTTGATTCAACCTTTGATTGACAATTTCACTAATCAAAACATCTCCAAATCAGCTGTAACTTTGGATTTTGCAACAAAATCATAATATCTGTTATCCCTAAAAATTTGGAAAAAAGTTGCGAGGACTGTGTGCACCCCGAGCGCCATCATCCCCGACATTTTTTCTGAAATTTCAGGAGTTAGATCTTACTGTATTTTTCTGCTAAAATCCAGAATTTTGGCTGATTTTATCAATTACAACACTTTCAAAATTAAAGTCAAAGTTGGTCTAGTGATTGCTTGGATTAAGGCTTCTAATCATTCAAAAATTATTGAAATTGAAATTTTGTGTCAAAATTGTGTTCTTACTGTCCTAAATCTGAAAAGTGTGTTGGCATTCATTCGAAATTTCAATGCATTATTCAAATTCTTGCAATTTGTGACTTTTGAAATTAAGTGTTTAATTACAACAACTTTGATTTCCGCTTTCAAAATTGAATTTTGCGTGAAATTGAGTCAACTTTTAAAATTCAAAACTTGCATTGCTTTTGGTAGTCCCTCTAAAATCATAAAATTCAAAATTTCAGTTTCCCTCTCTTTTTCAAAATTCAAATTTTGCATTTTTCAACAATCTTGGTAGGGTTCAATTTTGAGATTGCAACTTTAATTTGGCCTATCTACAGATCGTGAAATCACTCAATTTTTTCAGATTAGCTTTAAAATCATCATAACTGTCATCCTTGCAAATTTTGAAAAAAGTTGCGAGGACCGTGTGCACTCCGTTCGCCACGGTCCCTGACATTTTTCCAAAATTTCGGGAGATTGTCGTGATTGCATTTAACAGCTTAAATCTAGAAGATTGGCTGATTTTATTGAAATTTGCTACCTCTAAATTCAAAATCTTCTCTCCCTCTCTAGTGCATGAGTTTTACAACAATAAGCCCTACTTACACTATTCCCGTTAGACGAAGCCTTAGAATTAAGTCTTTCCAAGGTTTAATTACCGAGGAGATGGAACCTAATTTGAATAGCCTTTTTAATGAGGACACGGGTAATTCCTCTAATCCTCTTAATGATGAAGAAGCTCTCCATGGGGTTTCTGTAGAACAACTTTCGAAATTGGATAACCAATTTGATGATTTTCAGCAATGGATGTCTCAAGAGTATCCCGATAGTCAAGCTCTTTCATTAATTGAGGGTCTAAAACATATGGTTCAAAGTGATAAGAATGGAATTGATATTTTGCATGGTATTGCACACATTGTGGATTCAAATGTGATGCCTATGAAGAGTTGTGCCAAAACTTTAGGTTATACACAACCTCCTACTCAAGTCAATCATTCTATTCCTTTGACAACTTCTATTGCTAGCATACCTACCTTTACATCAAACATAATGGCTACTTCTATACAAGACATTTTGCCTATGATCACCAGTCATGGGGGCAATCCTTCCTCTTCAATTAACCCTATTTCTTCATTCAATCCGACTTCTTCATTCATTCCTTCAATGAGTGTTCCTATTACATCTCCACAAATGAACATGACGCAAGGGGGCAATTCATTTAACCATTCCATTCCTCCTTGTAGTGCTCCTCTTTTCCAATCATCTCCTATGACTAACTATCATAATGTCCCGCCACCTTACTCTCAATCAATACCTTCTTTCAATAACATAATACCTCCATCACAATCTAACACATCTAATATGAATTCTTCAACTGAAGCGACCATTAACAATCTTGCACAAACTGTCTCTTCTTTACAGCAACAAATTGCCTCTATGAATCAATCTAAGTTTAGTGTGCCCACATTTGATGTTGCGAGCCCACTTTCTCTTGACATTGTTCGAGCTATCCCCCCTAAACATGTTGAAATCCCGCATTTGGAGCTTTATAATGGTAAAGGTGATCCTCTAACACATGTTAAGACTTTTCAAACAATATGTACCGATTTTGCTTATGACCAAAGGTTGCTTGCAAAACTGTTTACTAGGACATTAAGAGAGAAAGCCCTACAATGGTATTGCTCGTTGCCTTCTTATTCTATTACTTCTTTCGAACAACTTGCAAATGCTTTCATTCAACAATTTCAAAACAATATAAGTCCTAAAGTTACTTTGATTGATTTAATGCATTGCAAACAAGGTGTTAAAGAAAAAGTGACTGATTTCATTGGTAGATATAAGCATTTGTATGCTCAAATCTCTTTTCCAGTGCCTGAAAATGATATTCAAAGAATCTTTATTTCTAATTTACAAAAAGATATTAGAGAAAAACTTCTGCTTTCTGAGTTTACTTCTTTTCAACAGTTGTGTGCAACTCTTCACAATTATCAACTGACTGTGAGTCAAATGGAACAAGCAAATCCTATGGCTCCGAGTGATAAGGGTGATAGTAGTCAACAACCATTTGGGAAGTTTAAACCGAATAGAGAGTCCATTAAATTCAATGAAAACATCATCAACAACAATGTGAATGCAGCATCAGGTGTGCCTCCTATTTCTAAGTTTTTCAAGAAAGAAAGAAAGTTTACTCCTTTGAATGAATCATTGCATAGTATTATGAATAAATTATTGGAACAAAATGTGCTTACTCTTCCTCCTATAAGGCAAATAGATCCCGCAAAGATTAATTCAACCTATTTTGATAACAAATCTTTTTGTCAATTTCATCGTCAACCTGGGCATGATACTGAAAAATGTTTTGCTTTAAAGGGTAAAATTCAAGATTTGATTGATAATAATACTATCTCTGTTTCAGGAATGAATGATAAAGGCAACACATCTGTAGCTCCTCCTAACCAAAATCTTGAGATTTTTACTGATCCATTACCTTCTCATACCTCTAATGTGATTGAGACTAATGATTCCTCTTTCTCATCTGATGGTCTTGTGTCTATGACTTCGAATGTGATTAACTTTGTAGAGCAGCAAGAAAACCCTAAAGAACCTTCCATCACATTTGATTCTAGTGAAACTATCAGAGCACCTGATGGTCCTTTATATATAGTTGCAAAAGTCAAGAATACACCTTGCCGTGGAGTGCTTATTGATCCTGCTTGCATGGTTAATGTTATTACTGAGGAATTTCTTTTTACTTTGCAATTGAATCAAGTGATCTATGACAAAACAGATGTGATTCTAAAATTATTTGATGCATTTTCTTCTCCTGCAATTGGTTCTATTACATTACCTATTGAGGTCCATAACAAATCCCTTGATGTGAGCTTTGCTATTATTCCTTCATCCGAACAATTTCGTGTGAAGCTTGGCTATCCTTGGCTATCTTCCATGAAAGCTATTGCTTCTCCTATTCACAAGTGTTTGAAATTTCCCCATAATGGTGAAGTTGTTACTGTCAATCATAGTCTCTTTAAACCAACTAAAAGAACTTCTAGCATTCCTATTGATTATTTTTGGCCTAAACAATTCCAATCTCTTCCACCGCAAAGTGATCATCTTTTCAAATCTTATCAAAAATGGAAAACAGATATGATCCTATCTCTAAGCGAACCTAGAACACCCAAACTTGATATTCCTATCGTTCTTGAGAAGGAAGTTCTTCCTTTGAAAGATAAAACTAATGTCTTTCCTCAAGAAGATTCCCAACCCACTCCTATGGATGTGACTATGTCTATGTCTAATAAAATTTCTAAAGGCAGACCTATACCTCCTCATCATGATGGACTTGGTCTCCTTCCTAAACCAAATATTCCTCCTTTTTATGGAGCAGTTCCTCCTCCTTCCTTTTATAAAGAGAAGAGACCTTCCTCTTCTCCTATTATCCAGCCTAAGAGACCACAACCTAAACACCCAAGTGATAAGGATGAGAACATTCCTCCTCCTCAATCTTCTCAACTTCCTACTAAGACTAGACGAAATCGTTCTGCGCGTGAACGCCGAGGAAAGCGTTGTCTTAGAGCTCAAGCAGCTGCTTCTCAAACTTTGCAATCCCCAAAAACACCTTCAACAAGCATTATTCCATTTTCTCCAAAATCTCCTAAACATAAGATGCATAATGGTTTTGATCCTGTGCGAGTGAAAGATCCTATTTTTATAAATCTTGATGATGATATAGATGAAAATGTTATTCATGATGAAAATGTTACTTCTCTTGCTTCTGATAGTGAATATAAATTTGTTGATGTTGATAACCATCTATCTAATGAATTTTCTAAAGCACTTATCCTAGCTCCTAGACAAGAACAACGTGGCTTGGAACATGAACATAGCCCTTGTTTGGATCTTGTGATAGCTCCATCTGCTGTGTTGGATGTTCCTTCTTTAGCGTGTTCCCTGCCTTCCCGAAACATTGATCAGCAAGATCGGGGGGTAGATGATGTGCTAGACTAGTTTCATTAACATAGCAGATCCTCTCTCCTCCTCTCTATTGTTACTTCTTCTATGTGTTATTCTCATTCTTCCATTTGTTGTCCTTAGTGTTGTCTACTTGAGGACGATGCAAAGCATTGAGATCTCTTTTGGTCTCTCTCATGTTGACTCAAAAGACACATGTGTTCCCTTCTTCTAGGTGACCTTCCTTGATTGGGGAATGAAGAACAATTATGCATACATACATATGATATACATGAATTATCATACAACATACTGACCCCGAGGAAAGCGAAGTCACCTTGTGCTTTGTGTTTTGTGTCTATTATCCTTGGGCTTATCTCACATTTGGGGGCTAAATCCTTATGATAACGTGCTCCTTTCTTTTCTCATTTCTTATGTGTATCACTACCTTAAAGCAATCACCCCCGTTGAGGCGTGTGCGATCGCTTTAACATTGGGGGGCATACACCCCGTTTATCCCTTCAGGAATACTTGAAAATTTCTTGGCGAACTTAGCTTTGCCTTGAAAATTTTCGGTATTTCTCTTGCATGACTCATAGTGAGGGAACCTTACTACTGACAGTCATGGTTCTCCCTCGTGATCTTCCCTTTTACTTTGTCAATCGAAGTCGTAAGATCCTTAGTCCACTGGGGGCTTGGTGTGTCTTGCCTCCTTGACGTGGTGAAATTCTTTCAATGTTGTTTCCTTGTACTTTACTGGAAGTATGAGTGTACGATTATACTCCCGCTAAAGTGGGGTCTAAATGTAGCGTCCTAAAATTGTGACACTTGCAATTTCGACTGCATTTGGGTCTTCACGATGGCGACGCAACACTGAATCTGAATGGAGACCCCGAAACTTGTTCATGACATCAAAAACTACATTTTTCAGCACCCTGGCCTGATCCTCCTTGCACCCTGCTGTCCTTGGAGGTTGGACCATGGCGCCCAGCGCCCTGGTCCCTGGCCCTATTTTTGGGCCCGGTCTCTTTTGGGTCTCGGGTCTTTATGTTTGCATATTGGAAAATAATCTTCTTAGGTCGGCCTAAGGTCAGAAAAATCAGTCTTTCAACCCTAATTGGCAAGTATATAAACTACATTTCCTCTCCCATTTTGGTAGATGAAAAAAAGGCGGAAACGATATTCAAGCATTCAAGCATTCAAGCATTCCTTCAAGCAATTGAGCATTCTAAGTCTCCATTCAAGGCTAGGTGTTGCATTCAAGACAAGGATTCAACCATTGAAGAGGAGATCACATACAACATACAACAACATTTACACCTTCGCATGTAAGAATACAAACATTCTTACAACAAGGTATTAGTACTTTATTACATTACAATCATTTACATTTACAGCATTCTCATTTCTTGGTTAATTCCAAAACTGGGGTTTGACCTAAGGGAAAACCCCTAATTCGTAACCCCCCAATCGTCCTCGCTTTTGTGTGTGTAGGTTGTAGGTACGCAGCTGTAATTGAAGATCTGGAATCCTTGTGCAGAGACGAACAGATCCCCCTTCATTTTGCGGATTTTTCGGAGGACCGTGTGCACGCCGGGCGCCATCGTCCCGTCAACTTTCGCTCAAATTTGTAGGACAGCGTCGTCTCGACATTTTATTGCTAATTCCAGGTCCGCAGCTTCATCCCATATGCCTATCTCTGTTTATAAGTGAATCTTTCTCACTTTTTATGCATTCCTAGCTTAATCCTTCTATCTACATTCTTTACAAAAGAGGGTAGCCTTGCTGTCTTAACCCTTGAAACTCATTTAGAATCCAATCTTGCATTGTGTGGGATTGGATCTTGTGGGTTTCAACCCCTCTTTTGAATGTAAAGTCTCTCCTAAGTGAAAACCGTCAACCCTAGTGACCCCCTTGCTCTCTCCTTGGAGTGGTGGGGAGAACACTTGGGGTTCGCTCGCGATTTTCCACTTTACAAAGCCATTCTATGGTTTTCATAAAACCCTTCAAAGGCTCGGGAGGTGGACCAGGAGAAGGAGTCACTTTTCCAGGGGTTATCTGTTCATCTTTAGAGATATGGAGGGCAGAAATAGTGTCGGCGGCCCTGAGAGTCTCCTCCACAGTCTCCATATCCAGGCTTTGTTTAGATTCTAGGGTCCTTGTTTGCTTGTCCTCTTCCAGTTCCTTGCCGATCTCCTCTAGTTCTTTTCCGGTCTCCTCTGTTTTCTTTTGCTTCTTCCTGGGCTGGGCTTGGTTCTTACTTTTTTCCTTCAGCACCCCCTTAGTGTTCTTCTTCTCCTCAGGGAAATCAGAGTACTCTTCTTCTGAAGAAATACTAATCAAGGGTTTTCTTTGGGGTTTTTTGCTCTTAGAAGAAGAGGGTCTTGATTTCCTCTTCTTACTACTCTCATACTCTGACTCGTCAGAGCTTTCCTCATTATCAGTCGAGGAATCATTGTCTGATTTCTCCTCCTCCGAGAAATCAGAATCAGACAAATCTTCTTCTGAATCCACAGAGAGCTGCATTCGGTCGATTTTACTGGCCTTTAAATGGTCATAGATGAGGACCATAAGTCCCTGGTGCATTGTAGTATCACCCCGAGGATTTTCTTTATAGGCTTTTAGGGAGGCATTCTTCCCTAGTGCCTTTTTTATGTCTTCTTCATCTCCCCATTTTGGATCTTGTTCTTCCAAAAATGCCAGCTTTCCCTTTGCTTGGGTGGTTAGAGAAATTTCCGATAGCCCTTGGCCCAAAATGGTATCAAGTTGGGCCTCCTGGAACCAGTCTGTTTCTTTATCTTGATCTTGAGATTTTGAAACAAGGTTAAAGTTATCTCCTTCCTCTTTGACAAAGGGTTTCTTTTTTCCTTTATATGGGACTAACTCTTTCTTATCCTCTTTCGATTCTTCTTGCTAAGTGTTGTCTTTTTCTTTGTACTCTGAGTCCTCAACATTCTGCTCCACCATCTGAATCTTTAGTTCATTACCCACTTCGTTGGTAATTTCTTCCTCCACCCATCCTATCTGAGACTGATTCTCCTAATTAAAATTGTTGGATTCCAAGGCTTTTAATGGCTTGTCTACTTTTTTCCAAACCTTAGTTTGGGGGAAGGGTTTATCCTCCATATTTGGACATTTTTTAGCCCAGTGTCCCACCTTCTTACAATGGAAACAGGCGAAGGGGATTGTTTCATAAACAATATTTTGCTTCCACTTCCCCAGTTTCGATTCTATCTCTATTTCCTCTGGCATGTTCATGTCAGGTCTAACTCCAACATAGATCCTAGCATAAATCAGTCTTCTTCTGGATGCCGTGACCTGGTCAATAGCAATAAGCTCCCCAAAGGTATTGGCAATTCCTGCAAAAACGTCTTCCTCCTAGAATTTCATTGGGAGCCCAGGGAGCTTGACCCACACCGGGAGTTGGACCAAAAAATTCTTTCCTTTCGCTACATTAGGGTACCACTTCTGGATGTACATAATGTATTTACCTATTGTCCAAGATCCACTACAAAGAATGTTTCTTCTATCCTCATCACAAGAAAAAGAGAAAGATAGACAACCTTTGTTCATTGCTACCACATCAACCTGACCTTTCAGGTTCCACTTTCTTTTGACAAATCCATGAACTATTTCTATATTAGGTCTTGACCCAAAAAAATTACCAATCAAAGTATTTTCCATTCTGGCAATGTTTTGGTCTATGATTTGGTCTGGAACAACTATAGCAAACTTGCCTTGAGACACATTCGAGAAGTTTTTAACAGGAGGCAATGAGGACTTACCTTTATGCTTAACCCCAAACAGCAAGGACCACTTACATGTCTGTCCATTGGGTCCCCCTTTCGGGTCCATTGACGAGAAAACCTTTTCCGGGTGATCTTTTCCTTCCATCGTGTTCTTTGAGAAACAAATCTCTTGCTATCCTTGGGCTCCTACTGAGTTGCCGTCTTCTATTTTTGAAGTTTGAACCCGCTCTTTCCCGCTCTCATTTGTTAACCGCTCATCACGTGGTGTTGGTCCTCCCCCTGGGTCCCCCAAATCCACGGGATCATCAGGGTCCTTTCCATCTGAACCCCTCCCATCTGCAGGAATCTTTGTGTCTTCTGCCGCCTGCTGTCCCGATGCTGATCCAGAACTCCTGCTCAAATTTGAATACTGGATCCAACCGCCCTCCATGACCGCACCGACTGTGTTGTTATTGATGTGGTGTTGATTTATGCTTTCATTGTTAATAATCAAATCTAGAATTGTGTTTGAGATAAGTAAATTTTGTGAGCAAACTAATTCACCCCATGCCTCTCAGTTTGTTTCCTTGTTGCCAACAATTGGTATCAGAGCTAGATCCTTTGAAAGAAGCTTGTCTACTTGAGGTGATCCGTGATGGAAACCTATGCTTACAAGAAGGATAGTCTAAGATTTAATGAAATGAATTACCCTCTTTGGAAGAACCAGATGGAGTGTCACTTGAGATGCATCAGTGAAGATTACTGGAAGATTACTAAAAATGTGTATAATATTCCACCAGATGGTCCTACTACTCCAGATGAGATAAAGGAAGATGAATTCGATATTAGAGCTAAGGAAACATTGTTGAGTGCCCTAATTGATTTTGAGATGACTAATGTTATGGATTTGCAAACTTTTCATGAGATCAGGAATAAGCTAGAGACTTTCTATGAAGGTGACAGTCACATGAAAGTTGCTAAGTTGTATATCTTGAAGGGAGAGTAAGAGATGTTAGAGTAAGAGATGTTGAAGATGGGTGAAGATGATAACATTACCTCTTTTATGCAGAAAGTGAATGAGATTGTGTTGAACATCAGATGCGCCAATGGAGTATTGGAAGAGTAAGATAGATATTGTAGCTAAAGTGTTGAGATCCTTGCCACCTACTTACAAGGACAAGGCTGCTACTATTGAGGTGATCCAAACTATGACAAATGTGACTAGAGACATGCTGATTGGAAAGCTTGTTGCTTTTGAGTTGAGTGAATTTGGTGAATCTCTTCCTAAGTCAGAAGCTACATTCAAAGCTATTATTTTCGGAAAGTAGAAATATGATCTTGGAAAAAGTTCTACGTGGGTGTCCAGATATGAGAAGGAGATGAGAGAACTTGAAGAAGAAAGAGAGCTTGAGGATCTTGAATCCTTGATTTCTAGAAGATTGCCTAAAGGAGCTGGTAAGTATGAAGGAAAGTTGCCTCTTAAATGTTTTTCATGTAATTAGATAGGACATTTTACTTCAAGGTGTCCGGAAAGAGTTCCTAAGTCCAAGCCATACAAGACTAAATATCTGAAGAAATGTTATTACATTGTTGATGAAGGTGTGACAGATGATGAATCTGATAAGGGAAATTCAAGAGATGAATGGGTATTTATTGCTATTAAGGAAGATAATTTGGTGACTATTGATTCTACTAGTTGCATTAATGAGGAGAAAGCTTTGGTTGCTAAAGTTGAAGAGAAAGATGAATGGGTTATTAACAGTGGTTGCTCTCATCATATGATAGGTGATAAGAGTAAGTTTGTGAGTATGGAAAAGTATGATGGTGGTGTAGTAAGATTTGGTGATGACAAAGCTAGTATAATTCGTGGTAGAGATTCTATTTCTCTTGATGGTAAGTATAACATTGATGATGTCTTATATGTTGAAGGTATTAAGCATAATATTTTGAGTTTTGAACAGATGGTTGACAAGGTATATGATTTGCAATTCAAGAATGGAAAATATAAGATCTTGAGTAGCTCCAAAATTAAGATTGCATCAGATACAAAGACTAAAGGTAATATCTTTCACTTGAATGTTGGTGGTAAAAGTTGTTTGATTGCTCAAATTGATGAAAGTTGGTTATGGCATGTGCCATGTAAATTTTGATTGCATAGTTAAGATAAGTTCTACTCAAGAAGTAAGAGATCTTCCTAAGTTGGTAAAGCCTACTAATCCAATATGCAAGGAATGCCAATTAGGGAAGCAGACAAGAGTTTTTTTTTAAAGCAAACAGTATAGTTCTAATGGAATATTGGATCTCGTGCATAGTGATTTGTGTGGTTCTTTTAGAGTGAGAAGCTTGTAGGGTGACAAGTATTTCATGTTGCTGATTGATGACTATTCAAGGATGATGTGGGTTGCTTTGTTAAGGGAGAAGTCTGAAGCATTGGAGAAGTTCAAGATTTTCAAAGCTATGGTTGAGACTGAGACTAGATTGAAGTTGAAGTGTCTGAGATCTGACAGAGGTGGTGAATTCACTTCTGGTGAGTTCAATAAATTTTGTGAAGAGCATGGAGTGAAGAGACAGTTATCTGCTCCACGGACCCCTCAGTAGAATGGTGTTGTGGAGAGGAAGAACAAAACAATTCAAGAAGCTTCTAGAATGGTGATGATTGAAGGAAATGTTATGCATATCTATTGGAGAGAAGATGTGAGTATAGTTGTACATACTTTTAATTGGGTGCATATCAAAGGCGATATCGGTAAGACTCCTTGTTAGTTATGGTCCGGTCATGTTCCTATAGTTAGATATTTGAAAATTTTTGATAGTAAATTCTATATCAGAAGAGATGAATATCTATGGAAGTTTGATGCTAGATGTGATGAAGGAATCTTTCTTGATTATTCTACAAAGAGCAAGGCCTACCGATGTTATAATAAGAGATTGAGGAAGATAGTTGAGAGTGCTAATGTCAAGGTTGATGAAGGAAATGAGAGATAGATCAAATTTTGTGGATATGATTCAGATGATCAGGATGTTAGTTTAGATAAAGGAAAGCAAGTGTAGACCCAAAATCAAATTCAGACTGTTTTGAAAAAGCCCGAGAATGAAGGAGAATCTACAAGTGCTAGTGTAGAAGAAGGAGCTCAAGAATATGGAAATTAGGAAAATCCTAAGACTCCCAGGTATGTGAGGTTGAATCATTCAAAGAATCAGATAATTGGAGATAAGAATAAAGGTGTGATGACTAGGAGAAGAAGTGCTAAAGAGTATTGCTTGATTTCTAAGATTGAACCTAGAGATGTTAATGAAGCATGCAAAAATGAAAATTGGGTTAAATAAATGGAAGAAGAATTGAACCAGATCGAAAAGAATAATACATGGATTCTTGTTCCTAGACCTAAGGATAAAAATGTGATTGGGACTAAATGGGTGTTTCATAATAAATTGAATGAGAAAGGTGAAGTTGTTAGGAACAAAGCAAGACTTGTTTGTAAGGGTTACTCTTAAATGGAAGGAATTGATTTTGAGGAGACTTTTGCTCTGGTAGCTAGAATTGAAGTTGTTAGATTATTTCTTGCTTATGCTACTTACAAAGATTCCAAAGTTTATTAGATGGATGTCAAGTCAACCTTTCTTAATGGTGAGTTGGAAGAGGAAGTCTATATAGAGCAACCATATGGATTTCAGTTGACAGATTAGAAAGATATGGTTTGTAGGTTGAAGAAAGCATTGTATGGATTGAAGCAAGCCCCAAGAGCTTGGTATGTCAGATTAGATAAGCATTTGATGAAGCTTGAATTCAATAAAGCTACTACTTATAGTAATCTCTGCTTCAATATTGATAATGATAACATCTTAATTGTTGAAGTATTTGTTAATGATATTATTTTTGAGGAGAATGATGGTTTCTGAAAGAAGTTTGTTGATGACATGCATAATGAGTTTGAGATGTCTATGACTAGTGAGATGAAATTCTTCATGGGATTGCAAATTACTTAGTTGGATAAAGGTATTTTTATATCTCAGTCTTTGTATGTGAAGGAATTGTTGAACACATTTGGTTTAGATGATTCAAAGCCAGTTGGTGCCCCTATGGTGACCGGATGTAAGTTGACAAAGGATGATGATTCTCTGAGAGCAAATCAGACTAGATATAGATCTATGATTGGTGTATTGTTATATTTGACTAAGACTAGACTGAATATTATGAATGTTGTTTGTCTTGTTGCTAGATTTCAAGCTGATCCTAAGGAATCTCATGTTGTAACTGTGAACAAAATTTTTTCGGATATTTGAAAGGGACAGTTGATTTTAGTTTGTGGTATCCTAAAGATGATGATTTTGCTTTGAGTGTTTTTACTGATGTTGATTGGGCAGGTGATTTTGATAAAAAAAAGAGTACTAGTGGTGGTGCATTTTTCTTGGGAAAGAGATTGGTTTCATGGATGAGTAAGAAGAAGAATGTAATTTCTTTATCTACCGCAGAAGCTGAATACATTGCTGCTACTAGCAATTGTACTCAGGTAATATGGATGAAGTAGACACTAAAGGATATCAGAGTTATTTTTGATGAGCCTACTGCTATATACTGTGATAATTGAAGTGCTATCAACATTCCTAATAATCTGGTGCTACATTCAAAGACCAAGCATATATCAATCAAGTTTCATTTCTTGAGAGAAAAGGTGAATGAGAAGGAAGTCAGATTGGAGTATGTATCTACAAAGGATTAGATTGCAAACATCTTCATGAAGCCTTTGCATAAAGATATTTTGAGTATCTCATAGAGAAGCTAGGGGTGATTGCCCCTCCTAATGAGAACTAAGATGCATGGATTTGCATCAGTCCAATGGACTTCACAGAGATATCTTGTGATCTGATGTGATCCGAATTGATGAGTGGTGGTTGCTACTTAGGGGGAGTAGTCAGTGTTGGCATTTTGAGCTTATTGGTATTTTGCATAGAGATTGCATTAATGATATGTTGTCATTGATGTCAATTGAACCGGTAATGGTATTCATGTTATTACTGATAATGTTGTTTTTGATATTGGCTAGTAATTAGTAAGAAGAGCTTTGTGGAAGATGTTGTAAACCAGTATGTTAAGTTTGAGAGTTGAACCAGTAAACCGGTGTAAAGGGTTAAACCTTTCTATGTAATGTAACCGATAAACCCTATCAACTGTTATACCCTAACTGATCAAGTTTGATGGTTTATTATCTGATAAGTGGTAATGATGGAGGTACGTGTGATCATTGAATGAGGATATGTTCAAATTATTTTGGCGTGTTTGTTTTTTGTCTAGGGAAGGATCAAAGTGGATTGCATCTAATGCACAACACGTGATGAGTTACAAAGTTCGATGAAGTGGTGATCATGGAGCGGTTGTAATTTTCTTGAAGAATGTGAAGAGATTGTCATGAATTCTAACGGTTAAGATTGTATCGACTTGTTTGTAATCTTGATGATGAGAATTAGGTTTTTGTGGTGTTACTGACCTAATTGATTTCTATTTAAGGTCGATGAAGTTGTTCATAAAGGTTGTTGGCAAGATTGATGAAAACTTGTTGAGTGTGTATTTGCCTAACCAGTGAATGGATTTGCACTTTGAGTGGAAGCAGATTGAAGCTTAGAAGGATCTGATCAAGCAAATGCAGTGCTACTCAAACAGATCAAGAAAACCCGTTGTTTTTTAACAATTACAACATAAGTGAAATCCCTTAACCGGGTAAGCTCTAACAAGCTTAGTTACTCATTAAATCCTCTAACAAGGTGGTGCATTAGCTTGGATTCTTAAATCCTACAACGAGGTTACTCCTAACAAGGTATTGTGCTTTTCATCAAGGCATATTTGTAAATCTCTTAATCGGGTGATTCCTAATAGGAATTAGTTCTTAATAGGACTTATTGTAAAGCTTTAATAGGCTTGGCTCCTGACAAGGTGAACTTCAGAAGAGTTTAGACAACTATCCTTGTGAGTCTCATCTCACCGTGGCTTTTACCTATTTGGGTTTTCCACATATAAACATTTGTGTCAAGTGGTGAATGCTTTTGTGGTTGTGATCTTATTTGTTGATGTGGTTAATTTCTGATAAGGCATGTTAAGTAGAAGCATTGAGAGATGAATAAGTTGAGTTATGATTAAGCATTGTTGATGTTTACAAGATTGAAGTTGTTTATTGTTAAATTTATCATAACAGTTAAACCAATTGATGTCAAGTATTCTTATAAATATTGATCTTGACTGAGATATGTTTACTTTGTTTGACTGAGTTTGAGTTTGGGAACTTTGTGTCAGTTTTTCAATATACTGATTCACCCCCCCTCTTAGTATTCTACTGGATACTTACTCTTTCATCATACCATCAATTGGTATTAGATCATCTTAGGTCCTCTTAATCTAAAAGTCTAACAACTTGAGAAAAAGATCTTGTAGATCATGACGAAGAAAGAAGGTCCAAAGTTCAACAAAGATAACTATAGAATATGGAGTGATAGAATGAAGATTTACATTAAGAGTCTTGATAGTCAGTATTGGGATCATATAAAAAATAATTGTACTACACCTACTGGACCCCTGACTGATGATCAGAAGAAAGAACAACAAGAAAATCACCAGGCAGTAGAAGCTATTATCAGTTCCCTGTCCAATGCTGAATATGTAGATGTTCATGGTCTTGAAACTACATATGAAGTATGGAAGAAATTAGAAGAGAATTATAGCGGTGATGAACATGTTAAGATTGCCAAAGAGGAGAGTTTAAGAGGAAAGTTTGACGACATGAGAATGTCTGAAGGTGAGAATATCCAGCAGTGCGGTCAAATGATTAAAGAGATAGTTGGTGAGATAAAGAGTGCAGGAGGGAAAGTGGAAGATGCCATAGTAATCAGTAAGGTATTGAGAACCCTGCTACCGGTCTATGCTATCCGAGTTGCAGCTATTCAGGAGCTAAAATCGATTGACAAGACAAAGGTAACTCTTGACTCTATTATTGGCAAACTTACTGCTTTTGAACTAAATGGCTATGATGGTAGTGTACAGAAATCAGAATCTGCATTTAGAGCTTCTATCTCTAACCCATCTATGAGAAGAAGTAGAGATACCAGCCATAACTATGAATCTAGATCCAACAAAGATGCTGAAGATGAAGACAGGTTAGTGGAACTTGAAGCATTGTTGGCAAAATGACTGCCTAGAGGCACTGGGAAATATAGAGGCAAGCTACCTTTAAAATGTTTTGCATGCAACAAGATTGGTCATATAGCAACAAATTGCCCTAATGGTGAAAATGAATACAAGAGAGACAAATTTAAGAAATAAAAGGGTAAAGGCAAGAGAGATTGTCTTGTAGCTATTGATAGTGGTATTGCTGATGAAGAATCTGATGATGATGCTAGTGAAGATATTGTGTTTGTAGCTATTAAGAAAGAAATATCAGATCGGAAGGCACTAGTATCTAGAATGGATAACTCTGATGATTGGATCATTGATAGTGGTTGTTCACATCACATGACTGGTGATCAGAGCAAATTTCTTTCCCTTAAGGAATTTGATGACGGTGTTGTTAGATTTGGCAATGACTCACCTGGTATGGTTAAATGTAAGGGAGCTATTTCTCTTAATGGGAAGAACAGTGCTGATGATGTCTATTGGGTTGAAGGCCTAAAGCACAATCTTTTAAGCATGACACAACTTAATGACAAAGGATACCCACTAGAGTTTAGAAATGGAATGTGCAAAATCTTTGACAACAAAGGTGAATTGATTGTGACTAGGAAATAGACCAGAGGTAATCTATTTCATCTAAATCCTAAAGTTAGAAACTGTTTGATTGAAAAAATAGATGATAGCTGGCTTTGGCATAGGAGATTTTGTCATATAAATTTTGACAATATTGTTAAAGTAAGCAAGTCTAAGATGCTAAGAGGTCTGCCTCAGCTAGACACATCAGTTAATGCTCTTTGTAAAGAATGTCAACTAGGAAAGATGACTTCTTCAAATTTTAAGAGCAAGTCCTTCTCAGTAGAGCACTTGTTAGATTTGGTTCATACAGACCTATGTGGACCAATAAGAACAAGAAGCATTCAAGGTGACAGATACTTCATGAACTTCACTAATGATTGTTCAAGGATGATGTGGGTCACATTCTTGAATGATAAGAATGAAGCTTTTAGTAAATTCAAGGCATTCAGAGCCTTAGCTGAGAAAGAGAGTGGCAAAAAGATAAAATGTCTAAGAATAGATCAAGGCAGTGAATTCACTTCTGTGGAGTTCACTAAATATTGTGTTGATAATGGTATAAAGCGGCAACTTTCTGCACCAAGGACACCACAATGGAATGGTATAGCAGAGAGAAACAATCAGTCAGTGGTTGAAGCTGCTAGGACTATGTTGATACAAGGAGGTGTATCAAAAACACTTTGGAAAGAAACTATAAGTACAACTATGTACGCAATGAACCGAGTTCTAGTGAAAAGAGGTAAGGACAAGACCCCATATGAGTACTGGTATGGGAGATCACCCGATGTTAGCTATTTTAAGATATTTGAAAGCAAATGTTTTATTAAAAGAGGTGATTACATAAGCAAGTTTGAAGCTAAGAGTGAAGAAGGCATATTTCTTGGCTATTCCACCAAGAGTAAGGCCTACAAATGCTTTAACAACCAGACACATAAAATTGTTGAAAGTGTTGATGTTCGTGTAGATGAATGTCCTGAAATTTTATAAGGAACGAGTTCTGAGAAGAAGGATGAAGATCCTTGCATTTTTCTTTTGGAACTCGAAACTATTAAATCAGAAACCGGTAAAGAAAATCGTGATGTACTTGTTCAACCGAAACAAATAAATTCAGAGGAAGATGATAATGAAGAAGCTGAACTTGAAGAGAATGATCATGTTATTCCTAGGCATGTGAGACTGAATCACAGTCCTGAACAGATAATTGGGGATAAGGATGTCGGTGTACTAACTAGAAGAAGAATAAGAGAGAACTCTTGCATTTGGTGATGATCATTGGGTGAAATCTATGGAGGAGGAGTTGGATCAAATTGAGAATAACAACACTTGGACCCTGGTACCTCGACCGGTAAACAATAATGTTATTGGTACTAAATGGGTGTTCAAAAACAAATTAAATGAAGATGGTATTGTAGTTCGCAATAAGGCAAGATTAGTATGCAAAGGATATGCACAAGAAGAAGAAGAGGATTATGGAGAAACTTTTGCACCAGTAGAAAGACTGGAAGGTGTCAGAATATTGCTTGCATTTGCAGCTCATAAGAAGTTCAAGGTATACCAGATGTATGTGAAGTCTGCATTCTTGAATGGGATACTGGAAGAAGAGGTTTAAATAGAGCAGCCCGATGGTTATGCATTGACAGATAAGGAAGACATGGTATGCAAATTGCATAAAGCCTTGTATGGATTAAAGCAGACACCCAGAGCACGGTATGAATGACTTCATACTCGTTTGATGAAGATAGGCTTTGCTAGAACCAATGATGACAACAACATTTATCTCAAGTCTGAAAGAGATGAAATACTGGTCAATGAAGAATTTGTAGATGGCATTATATTTGGAGGTAATGATGACATGAATAATTGTTTTGTAGATGAAATGAAGAATGAATTTGAGATGTCATTGGTAGGGGAAATAAATTTTTTCATAGGCTTATAGATACAACAAATGAAGAATGGCATTTTCATTACTCAATCCAAGTATGTGAAAGAACTTTTGAAGACTTTCACTATGAGTGACTGTAAACCAGTTGGAACCCCAATGGTTACAAGTTGTAAATTGTCCAAGGAAGATGCATCTAAATCTGCAGATGAAAAGGAATACAGGTCAATGATTGGAAAATTACACTATGTTGTTCACAGTCGACCGAATTTTGCCCATACAATTGGTATTGTTGCTAGATTTTAGAAGAATCCAAAGGAGGCACATCTGATGGCAACCAAGATAATTTTTAGATATTTGAAAGGTACAGTTGACTATAGGTTATGGTATCCATATAGTATAAATTTTGATTTGAAAGCATACACATATGCTGTTTGGGCAGGAAATGTTGATGACCGGAAGAGTACTACCAGGGGAGCATTCTTTCTAGGAGGAAGGCTAGTTTCATGGAGTAGTAAAAAGAAGAGTTGCACTTCACAATCTACTGCTGAAGCTAAATATGTAGCAACTTATATGAATTGCACACAAGTTATGTGGATGAGGCATATTTTGGAAGGTTTGAAGACATAAATCTCAAAACCAATAAAGATTTTGTGTGATAATACAGTGCAATAAAAATTTCTAAAAATCTTGTTTTGCATGCAAGGACTAAGCACATTGAATTGAAATATCACTTCTTGAGGGAAAAAGTTCAATGTAAAGATGTTATCTTGGAGCATGTTTCTACTAAGGAGCAACTTGCAGATATCTTTACCAAACCTCTTCCTAAGACCACTTTCGAGTATCTTAGAAGTCAATTGGGGGTTGTCCCTCTTCATGAAGTTAGTTGAGCATGATGTTGATTGCATCAGTCCCTGAACCACTTGCAAAATTTTATATGGATTGATGAAGAAGTGGATGTATTCCACAGGGGGAGCATCAAGTTGCAGAATGATGTTGATGCACAGTGAGAGCATAATTACATGTTTTACTTTCACTTTGGCATTGCTGTCAAAGGGGGAGAAGAATTATGTGATTGAGGAGAAGAGTTATGTGTTTGATTAGGTGAACTAGTGTCAGGCTAAAGACATACAGAGCAAGGTGAATACTTGGTAATGTAAACCAGGATTCCTCCTCACCAATCTTAGTAGCAATAAGAGGCGTTGATATTTGTATTGCCATCAATGCCAAAGGGGGAGATTGTTGGCATTTTGAGTTTGTTGGTATTTTGCATAGAGATTGCATTAATGATATATTGTCATTGATGTCAATTAAACCGATAATGGTATTCATGTTATTGCTGATATTGTTGTTTTTGATATTCGCTAGTAACTGGTAAGAAGAGCTTTGTGGAAGATGTTGTAAACCGGTATGTTAAGTTTGTGAGTTGAACCGGTGTAAATGGGTAGACCTTTCTATGTAATGTAATCGGTAAACCCTATCAGTTGTTAAACCCTAATCGATCAAGTTTGATGGTTTATTATCTGATAAGCGATAATGATGGAGACACGTGTGATCATTGAATGAGGATATGTTCAAATTGTTTTGGCACATTTGTTTTTTGTTTAGGGAAGGAGCAAAGTGGATTGCATCTAATGCACAATGCGTGATGAGTTACAAAGTCCGATGAAGCGGTGATCATGAAGCGGTTGGAATTTTCTTGAAGAATGTGAAGAGATTGTCATGATTTCTAACAGTTAAGATTGTACTGACTTGTTTGTAATCTCGATGATGAGAATTAGTTTTTGGCTATGTTACAGATCTAATTGATTTCTATTTAAGGTCGATGAAGTTGTTTGTAAAGGTTGTTGGCAAGATTGATGAAAACCTGTTGAGTGTGTAGTTGGCTAACTAGTGAATGGATCCGCACTTTGAGTGAAGGCAAATTGAAGCTAAGAAGGATCTAATCAAGAAAATGTAGTGCTACTCAGACATATCAAGAAAACCTGTTGTTTTCTAACAATTATAGCAGAAGTGAAATCCCTTAATCGGGTAAGCTCTAACAAGCTTGGTTACTCATTAAATCCTCTAACAAGGTGGTCCATTAGCTTGGATTCTTAAATCCTCTAGCGAGGTTACTCCTAATAGGGTATTGTGCTTTTCATCAAGGCATATTCATAAATCCCTTAACCGGGTGATTCCTAACCACAATTAGTTCTTAACATGACTTATTGTAAAGCTTTAACAAGCTTGGCTCCTAACAGGGCGAACTTCAGAAGAGTTTAGATAGTTATCCTTGTGAGTCTCATCTCACCGTGGTTTTTACCTATTTGGGTTTTCCACATATAAACATTTGTGTCAAGTGGTGAATTCTTTTGTGGTTGTGATATTATTTATTGATGTGGTTAATTTATGATAAGGCATGTTAAGTAGAAGCATTGAGAGATGAATATGTTGAGTTATGATTAAGCATTGTTTATTCTTACAAGATTGAAGTTGTTTACTGTTAAAGATGTCATAACAGTTAAACCGGTTGATGTCAAGTATTCTTATAAATATTGATCTTGACTGAGGTATGTTTACTTTGTTTGACTGAGTTTGAGTTTGGGAACTTTGTGTTAGGTTTTCAATATACTGATTCACCCCCCCTCTGAGTATTCTACTAGATACTTACTCTTTCATCATACCATCAGTTAGTGTCATGGTTCAGATGTTGAGATTTGTTAGTTTTGATGTTCAGTTGTGAGAAGAGAGAATTTGTCAAAAGGGGGAGAGAATCATGACTTGCATATGTGCCTTTTGCATTGATGTCAAAGAGGGAACGAATCATGTGAAAAAATGCAATATCATGTGCTAGATCTCAGGGGGAGATTGTTGAGAGTTATGGGAGATTGTTAGTAGTTGAATTCTTTCTTTGCATTGATTTTTTTTCACATTCATATGTTGCCATCAATGCTAAAGGGGAAGATTGTTGGATGTTGTTTAGAAGTTTGCTGGAATGTTGTGTTGTCATTGATGTCAACATATTCCTCTGTGTGTTCTAGTGTTGTAGTCAGATTGAATGAGTTGGTTTGGCTAGTGTGTTGCAGATGAGTTATTGTGGATTAAAGGGTTTTTAGATATGTATCTCTAGTTGAATCAAGTAAAGTTTTAGTGGTCCGCATGGTGATTTGATCAAGTTATGAGATTCAGTACTTTGGTTGGTTTTTTGTTACTTAGTGTTGATTAGTGTTCTGGGTTTTGCTCTGCATTGCTCCAAGTTGTAATATTTTGGTTTGCAAAATTGGCAAAGTGTTTGGGACATTCATATGTGTCCTCAATTCAAATGGTTCATGATTTGGAGGTCCATAAGTGAATCTTTTAGTTTGACAATTAGTTTAGTTCATGTTCTTGAGGTTCGGTATAATGATGATGAATATTCTAGTAAGTGGCTAATGTTTTGGTTGTTGATGTGGTAATTCATGATGCTTGTCATTGTTTCTAGATCATGTTCTATCTGTGTTGATGGTCTGTAGTGATCATTGTACTCATTGTGGATGATTTCTCTGGTATGTTCGTGTTATGTGGTGTTCTTGGCCGATCAGATGATCATAGCGTGTTGTGGATGTTCGAGGCATAATTGTTGGAGGTGTTTCATGTTTGAGGTGGTGATTTAGGTCCATACTATGTATTAGCTGACATTGTTTTGGTCTGCATGTTATATTATAGCGTGTGTGGTTATATTCTTGTAATTTGTGATTTGTGTTGAGCCGACCTTGAAATATAGGTTGATGATTTGTATAAATATATGTAATAGTCATGTGAGAGGCATCATCTACATGTGTGAACAATGATTTGATCTTTTAGTAGTAGAGAAGAAGTGCGAAGAAGTGCAAAAGAATAGAGTTTGTGCTTAACTGGAACTATAACTAGGCATGAGGAGATGCTATTCCATCAGTTCATGATCCTCCGGATGTAATCTGAATGTTTTTGTAAGGCAGTGAGCCTTCCTAGGGTTGTATCCCTTTGTTGTTTCTAAGTAGTGAGATCTAGTCAGTGTGCTTGAATGCATGTGCATTCCCCATTGTAATATTTTAATACTTCTAACAAAGTATATTAATATTGTGGGTTTCAGCCCCACCGTGGTTTTTCCCTTAATTGGGTTTTTCACATAAAAATTCTTGGTGTTATGTGTGTTATTGATGTGGTGTTGATTTGTGCTTTTATTGTTAATAATCAGATTTGAAATTGTGTTTGAGATAAGTAAAGTTTGTGAGCAAACTAATTCATCCCTCCTCTCAGTTTGTTGCTTTATTGCCAACAACCCTTGTTAGTGATCCCATCCGTAGTGTGTGATTTTATCATATTGGAAGTCAGAGTGCAGATTTGGTTGAGTGTGGCAAGCTAGAACAAAGTATTCAAGAGAGTTCAGTATTTTGGTTGACACTTCATTTCAGGTCATCATTTGTGTTTTGGATTTCTAGGAAGGTTGTTGGATGTCTGGATCTCCTTATTCCAGAATGTTAGCCTCCAATGATGTTTGGTTCGTGAGTGAGAAGCTTCAGTGTATCAGTTTTTGGTTTGTCAGTGGAGAACAACACTCTTGTATGGATGATCCTTATGCGGATTATGTGGATCAATTGTGGTGATGGTTCCTATGGTCTAGATTCTTTGTCCGATGGTTGTGGTAACGTGTAATCAAATGTTTTGGTTCATATTGATCATTGTGCTCGTTGTGGATTATTTCTCTGGTATGTTCGTGTTATGTGACATTCTTGGCCGACCAAATGATTGTAGTACGTTGCAGATGTTCGAGGCATAATTCTTGGAGATGTTTTGTGTTCGAGGTGTTGATTTAGGTTCATGCTATGTACATGTTTCATTATTTGTAGAGTATTCTTGAAGCCGACACGAAGTTGATTTAATTCCTTGTTGCGGATATATAAGAGCGATTGTTATGATTATTTTGGATATGGGTTGAGGTACGAAAGATGTTGGTCATTGTTGGTGCATAGTTTTACTTGCGCAGGTTAGAGATTTATGCTCCAGATTATTGCAGAATAGTGGAGCAGCTCGTAGTATTGAACATAGTGAGAAAAAGTTGTGTTATGCAGTTAACCATAACTAAACCCAGGCATTTGCGGATGCTATTTCTTAATTGAAAGTCTTTAGTAATCTATTGTAATTCATTTGTAAGATAGTGAGTCTTCCTTTGGCAGTATGCCTTTTGTTTTTTAGTAGTAATCTCTAGGCAATGTGCCTAAATGCATGTGCATTCCCCATTGTAATATTTCTATACTTCTGATAGATTATATTAAAATATTGTGGGTTTCAACCCCACCATGGTTTTTCCCTTAACCGGGTTTCCACGCATAAATCTTGGTGTTATGTGTGTTATTGATTTGTGCTGTTGATTTATGCTTTTATAGTTAATTATCATATCTAAAATTGTGTTTGAGTTGAAGTTAAGGATTGCGGAACATTGATGCATGCCTCCCCCCCTCAGTGTTCCTTGATTCCAACAAGAGACAATGTCATACCACTCATTACGAGCATGGTATGATGTTATGATTCTCTTCACTTGTTTGATTATTTATGATATATGCAATATATATGTTGTCTCATGGATATTGGTGGACACAAGATTGCATGTACTAGACATCGACTCCACAAGGTCTCATAGGTCCGAGCATGTATTTATCCCAATGGCAAGTTGATCGAAGGTGACATGAGTTCATTCTACACACTCCACGCTTAAGTTGATACCCTTGTCAGTTAGTGTCTTGGTGTGTGTTGTCATGTTAGCGCCACATGGTATATTGTCCAATCCAATGTCGGGTTACCTTGTGAAGTTGTGATTATTTATTAAATTAATAATTAATTGATTCATATAGTTTATTAAGTATTAAAATTAAATTAATGGATGGCATTACTATTTAATATTAATGTGTGATTATTATTATTGAGGATTTATTATTTATTAATGTTTATTTTATGGATTTATATTTAATTGATGATTTTATATTATTATTATTTTATGAATTAATGTTTATTTGAATATTTATTATTTTGAGCTTTTGATTTTTCGGGTTATTTATTATTGTTTAATTGTTATTGATCTTATATTCTAGTGAGTTTGGTTATTTAATATTTAATTGGGGGTTTATATTATTACCCATATGGTTTATTTAATTATTTGGGCTATTCTTATTATTTAATTCCCCTTTTACCCTATTGGGCTATTAAATTACTATTTATCTTACCTACCCTATTTTATGATTAGTTGTGAGATTTGGAAGATTTAAATATTATTATTTTATATTTTCCTATCTCGATTTTGGGTATGGTTGGTAGAAAATATTATACTTATGATTATTTTGATTGGTTGGGATTTTGTATAGTTTTTGAATGAATTCTTATATATATGTTTTCTAACATTTTGTCAGGGTTGGCTTGTGGGAGAAATTTCTACATGATTGAAGAATTGACTTTGAATTGCTTGGGGCTTGGATTTGGTTTGGTTGGATTATGGATTGGATTTTCTCTTCATCCAATTTTGTTGTCCATAACTTCAATAGTCCAACTTGGAGGTCTATTCCTTCTTTGCACTTTGATTTTGAAAAGATTTCTCTGGAAAAGATTGTTCGTGGGAGGAAATTGAGTTGGCTATGAGAATAATTATTCACTCTTATACTTTGGGTTACACACACACACACACACACACACACACACACACACACACACACACACACACATGTATGTATATAGATGTATATATATACACATACACATACACATACATACATACATACTGTAATCACATAAATTTGTCCAATTTAATTAAATAAATATTTCATATTTATTTGATTAAAAATCCACTAGCCATCAGTTAATTAAATTAATATTTAATTAATTCATCTTCAAACATTCTTCTATTGATTAAATAAATTATTCAATTTATTTTAATTAATTCATTAAACCAAATTCACAATCAATTAAATGAATAAATCATATTTATTTCATTTAATCCCCTATTCCTCTTTTAAATAAATTAAATTAAATATTTATTTAAATCATTTATCCCCCCACTTGCATTTTCCTACAAATGCAACTTGCACCCATTTATTGAAATAAATAAATTTTTATTTAAATAAAATCCTATTTTCCCTCACCCACCAAATCCACTTGCAAACCTAAACCCCTTCTAGATTCTTCTAACCCCTTCCTAATTAGCCTAATCCATCCCCTAATTATTGTCACATTCCTAAGCAACTTTAAGTCACTTTTCAAAGACTTCAAAGTCTTTGAAAAACATTAAATGCTTTGTGTGTTCAACAATTTAACCTCCAAAGTCTTCCAAACCATTTATGGCTCTTACATGACCATTAATGGCTCTTACATAATCATTTATGGTTCTTTCAACTTGCACTCATGTGTCTCCTCAAGCATTTATTGCTTTGACCATGGTTATTCCTTTTGCCTTTGCACAAGAGTTTATCCATTGGGTAAAAGCTTTATTCTTTGAATAAAGAATTTATTCACTCAACCCAACCTTGACCTTAACTTCCAAGTTAACTTTCAGGTCATGTCAAACATTTAATGCTTATTCCCTCTCCTCTCAACCTATCTCACATTGACACTTGTCAACCAGGGATTGGGTTGAAAGCCCTCACATGGATCTCAAATCATTCAATCCTGACCCTTGTTGAGATTGCTCAATCTCAACCATCCATTGCTCCATTTTACCTATAAATAGAGCTCACATTCCTCATTTTCAAATCCTCAAGCATCCTCAAGCATTTAACATTCTTAGCCATAATCTTGAAAACTTGTATGCATTTAATCTATAGTGAATTTTAGAGAGCATTTAGTATAAACCACTAATATATTGTTATCTTGGACTAAAATAAATCTTAGTTCTTTTTCATAATATGTTTAATTAGTTTGTTTTACACTTGCATAGCATAAGCTTGAGATCATCTACAATCTTGAATCTCCATAAGCATCCATAGTGTAAAAAGCTGTTGAGAGCTACACTATTTTGGAACTTGGAGAGGAGAGGAACAAAGGAGAAGGAGCTAAGAACATGTTAAAAGGCATTTGGAGATGCCTTCTTATATTTGTGTCATTTATTAAATATGTTAGTATGATCTCAGTATCTCTTTTGATATGCTTGCTTAGATTAGTTCTTGGTTGAATAACACTAACGATTTCTTGTGTGTTTTTGTGTGTTATACGACCACAGGTTCCAGTCTAACCTTTGGGTATTTTGCAGAGCATCATTTGGTGAATCTGACGTGAATCTAAACACCTAAAAACAACCTTTTTTTGACACAACTAACTTGTTTGAATGTTGAACTTGACACACAAGTCACGCTTTAGTGCTTTTGATCGCGTTGTAGCGCTATTGCAACTTGACATTCTAACGCTATTGTTTTTACAATAGCACTATTGTACCAAGTTTGGCGCTACTGACTTTTATTCAGTGCTTTTGTTATTGTTTTGGTGCCTTTGTGTTTGTTTTAGCGCTGTTGCGTTTGCTGTCAAAATTTTACTTTTAGCGTTGTTGTGTCTGTATTAGCATGTTTGTGTTAAATAACGCTTTTGTTCAAACACAAAGTGACGCTATTGTAACAAAACATTGTAAAAAAGACCTTGTAACCAAAAAATTGAAATTTGTTAGGCTTGTAGAATCCCAACATAAATTTGGTTTTTCCTAACTGTTCGTTTCTTATGCAGGTGTTTAAAACTAACCCTTGTTGTTGCTAAAAAGTTAAAAAAAAAAATTCCATTTTGGTGCTCTAAAAATTGAACAAAACAAGTTTGTTTTCTTGCAAGATTAGGATCATTTGCATTTGGTGCTCTAAAAATTGAACACAACAAATTTACTTCCTTGCAAGTTAGGTTCATTTTATTTGGTGCTTAAAACAAGACAAGAGAAATTTCTTTCTTGCATCAAACTAAAATTTCATAATCCACACTTTCATTTTTGGTGCAAATAAAATTCACAATCAACTTATTTCAATTTTGCAAGCGGTTTACTTCATGCATACGTGCTTTAAATTAAGTTGACCAGGATTTTCAAAATTCCAGTTTACTCAAACCTTTGCCTTTAAAGTTAAAAAAGAATGCCATGATGGTTGGAGCAACATCTCCAAATAGTTAGATCATATTGCGATGAAAATAAGTTAAAAAGAGCAAGTGCTTTTCGTGTTTGGCATGTTTGTGCAAAGAGTTGGTCGAGTGGTCCTACTTCTAACACACACTATCCTCTCCCTTGGCTTTCGTGGTCCTAGGTGCAAGAGAAAAGTGTTAGTAACACTCAAATTTTTTATCTTTTTAAGAGAGGCCTGCCAAGAGACACATCACTCTTGGGAATGACCTCGCGCGGTAAATCCTTCGAGCCGCTATAGAAATCAGGTGAGAGCGAAAGCTGTAGCCTTGGGTATAGCTATTCCTATAGTGTAACTTGCCGAAAGGACAAATGGGCCCCACCACAAGTTACAAGGCTCTTAAGTGAGTCACTGCAGAATGAACTTATGTCCAAAGACATTGAAAATGACTAAACACCTTTAAGTAGTAGCCCACCCATTCTATTGATTGAGGATATTTGTGATATAATTCAATGCAAGAGCATAGATGGTTTTGCTCCCAAGATACTCACCATACATATTTCTTTGAGTAGAAACACAGCTTTTTGAAAATTCACTTGTGACTTGATAAAAGTGGTGACTCCCCCATAATAGGATCATCTATTTGTTATGCTCGTGCAAGACTTAGTATATCACATCCTTACCTGCCACGACATGATTCATAAGGTATGTAGTACTAAAGTCGAAGAAATATCAAGATATGGGCTGAATTTATCGCAACTGACCATTTGACCTTAGGGATACAAAGTGTTTGAAGTGTTTTCATTTTAGCAAAGACCAAGTACAAATTGAGTCGACTTTAGGCTTTGGAAAGAAAAACACCTAAAATACACTTAAAGAAAAGGGTCATAAAAAGTCCAAGGATTGGGTTGATCTAGACCCATACTCATTTGTGCCTTTAAGGCAACATTCTCGTGTTTGTGTGCTTGCTTTGTTTTCTTGTCAAAGAAACATCATAAAATCCAAAAATCAAAACAAGTATTCATCCAACCAAACATTTTTCAAAATAACCAAAAAGATCCAAAACAAAGAAAGGTTTTAAACTATATGACCATTCTTCACATCTTGAGAAAGAAAAATCTTCATCAAAACATCAACTTGAAAAGAAGACCATTGAGCTCAAGGGCTTTGATCAAAAGGAGGAAATTCTTCTATCTAAATAGACAAATCTTTGTCTCTCATAGAGTTTTTCTATGTCACATGCGTCTCTACCTTCAAGGCAAATCAACCGAATTTGATCAAGAGTCATTGAACCGCAGAGCTTTTATGCAATATAGAGCTTTGAGTTATCACAAAAACCAAAGAGGCAAGATCAATCCCAACTTCTTCCCAGACATTTGTATCACATACAACGTAGCTCGAGAAATGCCACCAACGCTCGAAAGGGAAGAGATAGAATTTGTTCCATTTGTGACACAAAGCTTTTATTGAAGTTAAAATATTTCATCCATTTCTCATTCACACATCATCTCATTCATTTTCAACTCTCAAAACATTAAAGAGGTTCTTGTCCTAAGTTCTCTTTTGGATATTGCTTGAATCAAACACAAAACATCACCTTTTAGATTATTTCTACATCTAGGATAAGCTCATCTTAAGAGGCATATCTACACAGGTTAAAATTAGTTTATGAGTGAATCCTCTCATTACTAGGTAGTTAAGTCTATAACCCATCTCAGATTTCTCTAAACCTTATCACATCAAACCTTATAAAAAACAACAAGTAATTCAAAGAAGAAAACTTTGGTAACATCCACCTTTAAGTGCTAGAGATCCACATGCAAAACAACACACCAACCATCGATCTTTCATTTCATCAAAAACTCATCATCAATTTCACCCAACTTCAACAAAAACTCATAAACAAAATGGCTCATACCTGATCATAGTCAAGGCAACGAGAAATAGAAATTGAAGAAGAAGAGGAGGAAAATATCAATGAATTTCAAGAAGCACTTGGAGGAAATGATAATGATGAAAACCCAAGTACTCCTACTCCTACAACAATAGAAAGGGCTCAACACAACCCTATCTTTAACAGACTATTTGACGAAATACTTAAGAGCAATGCGGATGCTCACTTTTTAAACTTTTCTCAAGAAGGAGCCAAACTCCCCCTCTAACTTTGATATTGCACAACTGAGACAAGCATCAGAACGACAAAGTAGCCATGGAGAAGAAAGAGGTAGAGATCCCATCAGATATAACATCCCTCGAGGTAACCCACCTCCTCCTCCTCCAAATGACATAGAGATGTTGCAGCAAAAAGTTGAAAATCTCGCCCAACAACTTCGCAGTGGCGTAAAGACTAATCAATTTTCACTCAATGACATTTGTCCCTATCCCTTTGATATGAATCTTTATATGCCACTTTTTCCACGAGGGTTCGAAACACCCAAGTTTGAAAAGTATAGAGGAAAAGGAGATCCTCGCGATCATGTCAGAGAATTTCATTCAGCTTGCCTCGAAGTGGCATACGAAGATACATACCTAATGCACCTTTTTCCCCAAATCTTGGGAGGAACAACCACATCATGGTTTTCTCGACTACCAGGTGGCATTAGGACCTTTGAAGAGCTAGTTCAAAAGTTCTTGGCACATTACTCTCATAACATTGAACATGATATCACCATGGCTGATCTATGTAACACTAAACAAAAACCAGGTGAACTATTCTCAGTATTCCTGCAATGATGGTGTCAAATGTCTAGCAGACATTCTCTTCAATTACCTGAACAAGAACTAGTGGAAATATTTATTTCCAACTTAAACGAAGAAATAAAATTTCACCTGGATGTTAAAGACACAGACTCTTTCAATGACATGATCACCAAAGGATTAAAATGTGAGGGGGCTCTCATCAAGAAAGGACTTATCAAAATATATAATGAGCCAAAGGATGGTCCTCGCCCATGCTTCAATAGTGACAAACCAAGCTTCTGGAACAAAAACAAAAATGTTGTCAACGACGGGGTTGTAGATGCAAGAACTATCAAAAGTGCACAACCTGTAGTTCGATTTGCAGGACAGAATCCCCCACCTTAGACTAACAAAGTTGTTCCTCCCAATCAAGGCTGCATCACATCTCATGATGAAGTGAGACCTCGTCAACAAAAACAAAAACGAACATACACTCCCTTAGGGGAACCCATTGAAATAGTGTTACGACAACTAGTTTCTCAAAATCTGGCAACCCTACCCAAAACATCAAACTATGAACCCCAAGTCATACTTGCATGGTGGAGGGATACTGAACATTGTGATTTCCATCAAGGGAGAGGACACAAGACAAGCAATTGTCACATATTAAAAGATCTTATTCAGGATCTTATTGACCGAGGTGAAATCAAAATCGAAGGACATGACCCAAAGACAACAAACAATGATCATCTTATGTTTAAAAATCCACTTCCATCACCAGATCAAAGGGGTCCTTCTACTTCCAGGAGAGGCACTGATAACATTGATTATACCCAAGCCGCTTATAATTACAATGTAAATCACCTGTACGATGCCAGTGAACAAATTGCAACTATAACCATAAAAAATCCCAGCTCCACTTGCAATGTTGTTATACGTCGCAACAAGATTACTATAAAGGCAACTCCACAAGGCACCCCATCTATCCCAAAGCAATACAATCTTGTGGAACAATTAGACAAAACACCTGCGCTTATATCCATTTTAAAGCTACTGCATCTATCTCCGTCCCATAAAACAATCTTGGATCAAGCTCTCCAAGAGGCATCAGTCCCTGCAAACCTAAATACAGATCAATTCCAAGCCATGGTTGGAAGTCTAAAGTCATCACCTTGTCTCACTTTTTCCGAAAGTGACAACTCTTCCTTCCAGCAACTTCATAATGCTTCACCACACATTGAAGGATTTATCAACCTGCATAGGATCAAGCAAGTCTTGATCGATAATGGAGCAGGCCTGAATATTTGTACACTGCAGTTGGTCACATCTTTGGGATATGCAATAGAATCAGTGGATCCTCGCAAGAAGATCACAATCAAAGCCTAGGACGATGCAGAGCATTCATCCAAAGGAGCTGTGATACTACCAATCCAAGTGGGCCTTGTGGTGAAGCACATCATCTGTCAGGTTCTGGACCTTCCTTTGCCATACAATTTATTGCTAGGAAGACCTTGGTTACACACCATGCAAGCCGTTCCATCCACCTACCATCAGTGTATCAAGTTCCTACATAACGGTGCAGAGATCACAATCCTGGGCGATGCAAATCCCTTTTGCATATTGTCATAATATTAGTCATCAACCAGAGATTACCGTTCCCAACAATAGAGAAGCCATCTCCTCTACATCATACATAAGTCTAGCCTCTCTTGCCAGTTCAAATACCACTATACCTAAGAAAGAAAAGCTCAAGATGAAAATAGTAGAGGAAGGTCTTGAAGAATACAATTTGAGTCAACTCTTTTGTGTGGGACAAATGCCCACTTCTCCTAGAACACATGGAAAACCTCAGTAGTTACTTCAAACACCACTGATCACGCCAACATGTACTTTGACGCCTTTCATCCTTGGGAAGAGTCAAGAAGAAGAAACCAGAGACGAGGACTTAGCGGAATGAATCTATAAAGATCCCATCACCACCGATATACCGCAAGCTACACTTCCCACAGATCAGTATGGCAAGGGCCTCCTCATTATGCAAAGAATGGGTTATGATGGTCAGAGTGCTTTGGGACCTTGCAAACAAGGAAGACATGAACCACTGTTGCCAGAATTAAAGCCCAAAGATAATACAGGCTTAGGCTTTCAAAAGGAGATCCTTCCTAAGCTCAGATTCAAAGGAAAACCTAGCAAACCACTATATCAGCCTATTGCAAAGAGGACACCTTTTATTATAAAAGTAGCATCAAACACCATCGCAACTGCCCCACCGAGGCTCAAAATCCCCATACAACCATCTACAACACCAATCATCCCACTAATCAAACCAGTGATCCCATCAGTAGCAACAATAACATCAATAGCACCATTAGCAACATCAATTATATCAGAACCCACATCAGCATCTACAACACCAGCGGTTCCAACAAAAGCAACAAAGTCAACACTACCGATACTCCCCGTATCAGATTCGTTGATCCCCATCATCCTTCCTGCAACACTGATCATTTCATCTACAATGGTACATCAACCGATCACACTTGCAGTGTTTAACTCAAAGGACATCCCAATATGGTATAGTAATTGGATACTGGAAAGTGATTCAAAAACTGACTTGCATGAGTGGGAATTTGATTCTATACAACTTAACACTTCAGATGAGGAAGACACATCACTACCTCCACCCTGCAAAGACATCCCTGTTTATGGAGAAGCACAGATAAAGACTTCTTGGGTTCCTGAGCTGGAAACATCTTCCATAGACCCTACGTCTCATCCTACGCCTGATTCTAACAAGGAGAGTACCATTAACGACCTTCACCACAATGTCTTAACCCTCACTGACATCTCTAATGAACTTAACCTAATAGATGAAGTAATGCCCATTATCCATCCTAAACTCATCGAATGGAACCAACCTAATCCCCCATGTCTTGATCTTTTCCAAAACGATGAGGCGATCATTAACTTTTTGGAAAGCGAGGATCACAAAGCTAGATTCGCCATTGAACTTAATAGCGCAACATACTTTGGGGCGGATGCCAAACCTTTCAGCTGCAAAAATATAACAATAAATCATGGATCTTCCAGCGAAAACCATAGGGTGGCATTGTTTGATTCAACAAAAGTAAAAAGAAAGAGCGTATCCAATGGTGAAAACCTCTCTGAGGTGCATGAGGATGAAAGGTTTGACATCCTTCCCTATAGCACCTAATGGGAACGATCAATGATTCTCATCGAGGAAACAAAAGAATACAACGTGGGGACTCTTGAAACTCCTCACCACATACATCTGGCATCTCTTTTGACTCTGAAGGAACAACCCAAGTTTGTTGAATTCTTCAAAATGTGTCAGATCAACTTCGCATGGTCATATGCAGACATGCCTGGGCTTGATCCTAATTTAGTCATGCATCACCTCACCGTAGCAGAAGGAGCCAAGCCTATCAAGAAAAAGCTTCACAAGATGCATCTTCAGATTGCAGTACTAGTCAAAGCAGAACTTAAGAAACTCCTAGATGTTGGTTTCATTAGACCAATTGATTATGCAGATTGGATATCCAATATTGTTCTTGTCGGCAAACCAAATGGGGGCATCTGTATTTGTACTGACTTTAGAGATCTGAATAAGGCATGTCCTAAGGATGACTCCCCCCTACCAAACATCGACATCATAGTGGACCTAACAGCAGGACATGCCATGCTTTCACTCATGGATGGCTTTTCAGGATATAATCAGATAAAGATAGCACCAGAGGATCAACATAAGACAACCTTCACATGTCCATGGGGCACATACTGCTGGAATGTAATGCCTTTTGGTCTAAAGAATGCAGAAGCAACCTATCAACAAGCAATGACCACCATCTTCCATGACATGATGCATACTATGATGGAAGATTATGTTGATGACTTACTACCAAAATCCCTCACCAGAGAAGGTCATCTCGACATATTAGATAAAATCTTTGATAAACTGGAACAATATCATGTTCGACTCAACCCAAAGAAATGTATCTTTGGAGTAACCTCAGGGAAGCTTCTAGGGTACATTGTCTCAAGCAAAGGCATTGAGGTCGATCCAGCAAAGGTCAAAGCAACCATGGACATGCCACCTCCAAAGAACATTAGTCAGCTAAGGACATTACAAGGATGACTACAATCCATCCAAAGATGCATTGCACAACTAGTAGATAAGTGTCACCCCTTTACACATCTGCTACACAAAAACATCCGCTTTCAATGGGATGCAAGATGCCAGCAAGCATTCCAGATGCTTAAAGACTATCTCATGAATACACCATTGCTGATCCCACCAGATCCAAGCAGACCGTTACTACTCTATATATCAGCAACAAATACGACATTGGGTGTACTATTGGCACAACACAATGCAAAAGGGAAAGAGTGTACTGTTTACTACATCTCTCGCACACTAATTGGCTATGAACTCAATTACACCCCTATTGAGTGAGCTTGCCTAGCAGTAATCTTGGCAACCACTAAACTAAGGCACTATCTGTTAACACACAAAGTACAGCTCATTGTGAAGATTGATCCACTCAAATACTTACTCAGTAAAGCAGCATTGATAGGCCGCTTGGCCAAATGGGTAATGATTCTCAGTGAATTTGACATCAAATATATGGACCGTAAAGCTATGAAAGGTCAAGTTATTGCAGATCAGTTAGCTGATGCACCACTCATAGGCAATCATCCCCTCATTTCCAATTTTCTAGATGAAGAGATATTCATGATCACAACAACACAACCATGGAAACTATACTTTGATGGTTCATACACTAGACATGGCTCGGGGGCAGACATTCTATTTATCACACCTCAAGGTGACATCATCCCGAAGTCCTATAGGCTCACATTTTCATGCACAAACAACATAGCTGAATATGAGGCCTTGATCACAGGACTCAGGCTAGCCATATAATGGAAGTTACAAGAACTACAAGTATATGGCGACTCCCAACTGGTCATTCGACAAGCAATAGATGAATATCAGACCAAGGATGATAAAATCATGCCATACAAGAAAATGGTGGACAGTCTAAAGGCATCATTTACTACAATTACCTTTGAGTAGATACCAAGAGATCAAAATCACGCTGCTGACGCTATGGCTACCATTGCATCTCTCCTAGATCTTCCGCAGAATTCAACACGCTACGAGTTCTTGGTAGAACAACTTTGGATCCCCGCTTATGATATCCCCGAATCTGAGATAATATGTCACCTTATTGGTTCCGAATCCCCATGGTATGGTGAGTTCTACACCTATCTCCGCAATCACACCCTTCTTCCTAACCAATCGAATAACCAACGTAAAACCTTCATTCACCAAACCACTCGATATACCATTATTGCTGAAACCCTATATCAATGCAGTCTTGATGGTACTCTCCTTTGATGTCTGGAATAGGATGAGATAACAAAGGCCTTGGAAGAGGTACATGAAAGGAATTTGTGGAACTCATGCAAGTGGTCCGTCACTAGCCAAGAAACTCTTGCACATTGGATACTATTGGCCATCTATGGAAAAAGACTCCTACTATTTTGTCAAAAAGTGCAAGAAATGCCAAGTTCATGGAGATCTGATACATACACCAGCATAGGAATTGCAACCAATCACAACACCATGGCCCTTTTATCAATGGGGTCTTGACCTTGTGGGTAAAATCCATCCATCTTCATCCAATGACCATAAATTCATTCTTATCGCCACCGAATACTGCACAAAGTGGATCGAAGCTATTCCACTTACCCAAGTCACCGGCAAGCATATCATCTCATTCATCCTCAATTACATCATCTGTCGGTATGGTGTACCCATGTCCATCATCATAGATAACGGTCTTCCTTTCAAAAATCAGGATGTCCATGAACTCTGTGAGAAATTTCACATCCAACATCGCTTTTCCACTCCCTATTACCCACAAGGCAATGGTTAGGCCGAAGCATCAAATAAAAACATATTGAGGATCCTAAAGAAGATAGTCAATGATGTCGGTCATGATTGGCATATTCAATTGAATCCAACACTATGGGCATTTCGAACTAGCATTCGAACCCCTACAGGCGCAGCTCCCTAGTCATTGGTCTATGGTGCAGAAGCTATTTTACCTATTGAGGTCGAGATACCATCACTATGGGTTTCCTTGCACAATCTCATCGATAATGAAGCATACAGAGTATCCCGTCTCCAAGACTTACAGCTACTTGATGAGAAATGACAAGCTGCATACAATCACCTCAAAGCCTATCAGCAACACATGAGCAGAAGCTATAATCATCGAGTTAGACCTCGTACATTCAAGGTAGGTGATCTTGTTCTTTGAGAAAATCCTCATAACCAACCCAACTGAGAACATCAAGGAAAGTTTGAATCAAATTGGTTGGTTCCATATGTTGTCATTGCTGTATTTGGGTTTGGGGCATATCAGTTGGCTACTTCAGAAGGAGAACCGCTAGCAGATCCGATTAACAACATGCACCTCAAACGGTTTTATACATAAGCTATACAGAGTATCAGGCTCTCATACATGCTAGAAAATCAATCCAAAAACATTTAGATAAATGTCCTGAAGAAAATACAAAAACATGAAAATAGTAAAGAAAAATCATGCATCCAAACGATGAACAACTACTCCGGTGGCACCTTGGGTAAGTGCGATGGTGAAAACCTGGCAAACAGGCACCACTCGTAAAAGCTATGGCTCCATTATCTTTCAGGTTTGTTGTGATCACATTCATTACATACACACATCCATCCACCCAAACCATGGCTTATTATTGATCTACAATCACGGGATAGTGCTCCATGCGTCTTGCATCCCGCTTTTTCATAGTCATGTCTAAATTGGGGGCAATGCCCTTAACCTATTGATGGAAATGGATTATACATTATTCTTATGATTCGTTGGGTTCAACATTCAAAATGTCTCACAAAATCCAAAAACATTCAAAAATATATCACAAAATCCAAAAACATCAGAAAATATCAAAAATCAAACCAAAACATGGCAACACATTGTACATACTCATCCAAGCAGATACCAAACAAGCGTTGAAAAATACTCGCACGATGATCACTTCTCAAAATTGATGAAACAATCAACATCAACACTCAAAACTGTCTTCAAACAAGGATGCATCCTTCCTTACCAAAACAAAGACAAAATGACATTTTCTTTGACAAGAAAATTCTATTTAAAGCTATCAAGTACTTGGTTGATTGGTGAGTTATTCATTCATTTATTCATATCAATTCTTATAGCATTGTTTGTGTCTCTTCAGTGCATTATTCTAATGAAGTTCTGGGGCATGTACTAATGGTGTCTACATGGGAAGTTCACTAGGCTACATGATCTTATGCAAAATGTAGTCATAGATCACTACGGCTTGCTGACTACAGCGTATACCTCGACCATATGAGCATGAACCATTACCAAGGATCCATATTATTTATTATTTTTGTATATACTATTTTGTTTGCACAAACAATGCTCCTTCTTTGGTTCTTACCTCATCCAATTTGGATAAAGGTTTTTGTCTCTTATTAAGGTGTGAACTTGTCTCAGGATATGATCAGCCCAAGATCAAGGAGGACGATCCAAGTCATGCATGAATGAAGATGATCCTTTTCTGTTCCACAAGAAATACTCTGGTCAACTTGACCCATTATATCAAGTTATTTGTATTAACTTGCTATATCAAATCCATGTAAGAAATACTCTGGTCATCTTGAATCATTATGTCAAGATGCTTGTATTTTCTTACAACATGTTAAAGCTTGATGATGAAAAATAAGCACTATGGATCGTCATTTCATCTCATCTATTTATATATTGCATTCCATTGCATATCGCCCATCCATTCACTCATGTATGATTTTTGTATGCCAATGTGAACAAAGTTAAAGTGAGCAAGTTCTACGACAATTGAGTTGGTCTTGGATACAATCATGACCAAGTACTCTGATACATCACCAATGTATCATGCAAAGTCTAAAAAACCTTGCATTCATCATGGTCATATAATCATCATTACATTTAGTTGCATTTTGCATCAAGAACAGTTCATATCAGTTTAGTTGGTTAAAATGCATATAGTTCATTATCATTTATTAAACATTAAGTCTTCTTATATCATTTCATCATTGCATAATCATAATATTTAGATTCATTCATATAAACCAATTGTCCTTGATTGTATTAGCCATTTACTATGCATTCATTTAGTGTCAATTACCAATTATCATTTTATCATCCTTTATTATCCTTTATCATCTATCATTGCATACATTCCTTTATCTATTCATTAGTTCAAAAGTGCATTCATGATAGTTCTGATACTTGATATAAGTACAGATCCAATAGACAACAAGATGAGAAGGGGGGGGGGGGGTGTGAATCATACAAACTTAATCATCCATAAAAACATCAGATTCAACCTCGGTAACATATATTTCAGTAATATAACCAAAACTGTTAAACATGCAAACTCAAAAGCATATGAACATCATAACACCAAATTTAACGTGGAAACCCAAATAGGGAAAAACCACTGTGGGATTTCGGACCCACTAAGAAATATACGCTTCTAGAGTATGCTCGGTTAAAAGAAAATCCTGTTAAAGATTACAAACACATTGCTAGATGTGACCCGGTTAAGGGATTTCCCTCAAATCTGTTAGGATCTTCACTTTGTTAGAAGTGACCTTGTTAAAGGATTTCAAACACTCAATTAGAATGTCACCTTGCTAGAGGGTTTTACAAATAAGACTATTAAGTCCACTCGGTTAAGAGATTTTCTGTCACTTTCATAAAATAACAGTAATAAAATCTATCTGCAACTTCACATCTAAAATGCTAAAGCAGATTCCTATTTGTTCAATACAATCTAGACATAGAATTAATCTTGTCTATCTGCTGGGCTTCTATACTATGTTATTCTAACAGGTCTTCAAGCTTCTGTGCTCGGTAATCACTATGTAGCATCCCTGTGCATACACTTGCCTACATACATTGTTTATCAACAGTTTCCTATTTATAAACAATTGGGTAACCACTTAATCTCCTTGATCACATTTCCCATGATCAATCATAGCCATCAGATCTTCTATCTTGTCTAGGTTCAATGCATCTTTTGAACTGAAAATGTTTTACCCCTCCTTGGAACTTGCATATTAGTCTTGGAACTTGTGCCAGGGTATTGCGGTTCAATCTTAGCTGTAGTTCTTCATGCCAACTTTTCATTGCCTTAGATTCATTAACAAACTTCATTCACGGCTCACCAATCATTGATCAATTCCAGCTCTTCAGCTTCCTTCATTAAATAATGCATGCAAACATTTAATGCATTCTATTATAGCTCGGTTACAACTTGGTAACAACTCGGTGAATACTAAACTTCACTCGGTAGACATTCCACCTTCATTAACCGATAGCGATAACCTTAGGGTTTACCGACTAGGTTCTTTGCTTGATAACATAGTATAGTATTGACCTTTACATTTTACAACATATGTATGATGTTAAAACAGTCTAAAACATCATGATCTCATCATTGTCTGACTTAGTACTAGTTGCACATTGAATACCTTATTCATCCCCTTATTCATCATATTCTTTCCTGTGTCTTTTACCGACATCTATATACTCTTCAAATCATACTTCTCAAGATATGGCAACATCATATTGAATTAGAAAATCGATTTCTTGACAGCAATGACAAAATAATAATATCAAGACAGTAAAACATCCTTAATCAGTTATATCCATAATCATCAACAACCTTCTCAATATCCTTATGAAATGACAACATTCTTTCATCGTCTGTTATAAAGCTATATTGCCAACAATCTCCCCCTTTGGCGTTGATGGCAAAACCAATTGATTTGACCTTAAAAGCTTCAGATTGCTGTGATTCTGAAATGCTGAAATGCTCTCCCCCATACATTAGACTTCTCCTATTTTCAGTCTTCTTTCCAATCTGTAGCCTGCTCAATTTTCTTTTAGTCTTCTCCCCTGATAGGTCTTCTTCCTCTATATTAGTCTTCTCCCCTTTATAGTAGTCTTCTCCCCCTTTGACAACAATGCCAAAAAGTAAAGAACTAAAACATAATTACTTTCTGTAAGAAGTGATTTCCTGCTGTTGTGTATCAACCGAGTCTCGGTTAGAGCATTTGTCTTCAATTCCCGTTCCCTGTAATATTTCATGTATTATTTCTGTACACCTTTAGAAAAGATCCTAAAGTGTATAAATCAGCATCAACTCCCAAAAGATATTCGATAGAGTCATCGGATTGATGCTTTCACCAAACTCAGTCAGTGAGTAGAAGATAGGGGTAGGACCCCTAACTTACTTATGAGATATTCAAAAGTGTCCCTTGGTAGTGGCTTGGTGAATATATCTACTATTTGTTCCTTTGTGCTAACATACTCCAACACCACTTTCTTCTCTTGAGCTTCTTCTCTAAGATAATGATATTTGATAGAGATGTGCTTTGTCTTAGAGTGCATAACATGATTTTTTGAAATATTAATGGCACTAGTATTGTCACATAATATAGTTACTGGCTCAGTAACTTTCTCATTTATACCTTCCAACAGTTGTTTGATCCATGCAATGTTGGTACAATTCAATGCTGCAGCAACGTATTCAGTTTCTGCTGTTGACTGTGAAACACATCCTTGTTTCTTGCTAAGCCAACTCACTAGTCTTTCTCCTAAAAAGAAAGCTCCTCCATTTGTCCTTTTTCTGTCATCAATGTTGCCTACCCAATTAGCATCAGTATAAACTTTTAAATCAAAATAATTTCCTTTCTGATATACTAAGCCATAATCCTCTATGCCTTTCAATTATCTAAAAATTCTTTTGATTGCTGTCATGTGTGTTTCCTTAGGATCTGCAGAGAATCTTGCAACTATACCTACTGCATGTGCTATGTCTGGTCTACTGTGAACAACATATTGTAACTTTCCAATCATGGATCGGTAAAGTGTCTCATAAACAGATGCAGATTCATCATTCTTTGACAATTTACAATTGGTAGTCATAGGAGTACTTACTGGTTTTGAATCCTCCATTCCAAATTTCTTCAAGATTTCCTTTCTGTACTTGGATTGAGTAATGAAAATCTCATTTTTCATTTGCAGTATCTATAAACCTATAAAATACTTTATCTCACTGATTAATGACATCTCAAATTCTTTGCTCATTTCATTTCCAAAGTTCTTGCATAAAGAGTCATTTCCACAAAATATAATATCATCAACAAATATGGCTGAGATCAGTATTCCATTTTCATCATTCTTCATGTACATGTTGCTATTCTCACTTGTCCTTATAAAACCAATCTTAATCAAATAAGAGTGCAATCTTTCATACCATGCTCTTGGTGCTTGTTTCAAACCATATAAAGCTTTGTTCAATTTACATACCTGATCTTTATTATTGTCTTCAACAAATCCTTCAAGTTGTTCAATGAAAACTTCTTCTTCTAATATTCCATTTAGAAATGCAGATTTGACATCCATTTGATATATCTTGAAATTTTTGAAAGCAGCATAGGCCAACAATGTTCTTACTCCTTCAAGTCTAGCAACAGGTGCAAAAATTTCACCATAATCAATTCCTTCTTCTTGAGCATAACCTTTGCAAACTAGTCTTGCTTTGTTTCAAATGACCTCTCCTTTTTCATTTAGCTTGTTTCTGAAAATCCACTTTGTATCGATTACATTTTTGTCCTTCGGTCTTGGGATTAGTGTCCATGTGTCATTCTTCTTGATTTGATCAATCTCTTCTATCATAGCATTTATCCAATCTTCACTGTTAAATGCTTCTTTCACTATTCTCGATTCAAAATTAGATATCAGACATGTGTTCTGTCTCAGTTTGTTCCTTGTCATCACTAGCTCATCCTTATCTCCTATAATCTGACTTGGTGCATGATGTCTTCTGACATACTTGGCTAATACAGGCTCGGTAGGCTCTATATGATCTTCTTCATCACTTGGTAACTAGATATTCTCTTCATTTTCTTCAACAGTCTTCTCGGTAGGACTTCTCAGTTGAACATAGACAAATTCATCATAGTCTTCTAGTTCCTTGGAATTTCCTTCATCATTTCTTTCTGCAAATTCATCAATTTTCACATTTTCACTTTCTACTATTTTGTTAGATGATATGATCATACATTTAAATGCTTTGCTTCTAGAAGAATAACCTAGAAATGTTCCTTCTTCACTTTTCTGATCAAATTTGCCATTTCTATCATCTTTATGAACATAGCATCTACTTCCAAATATTTTTAAATAACTTACATTAGGTTTCTTATCATACCAGATTTCATATGGTGTCTTCAAAGTACCTTTCTTCAATTGAGCTCGGTTCAAGGTGTAAATTGTTGTGCTTATTGCTTCTCTCCAAAATGTTTGTGGCACCTTCTTTTCAATCATCCGTGTTCTAGCACAATCCACAATAGATCTATTTCTTCTCTCAACTATTCCATTCTGCTGTGGAGTTCTCGGTGCAGAGACTTGTCTTTTAATACCACGATCATTGCAAAATAAGTTGAACTCATCAGATGTGAACTCTCCTCCTCTATCTGATCTAAGACATTTCAATTGTTTTCCTGTTTCATTTTCAACTCTTGCCTTGTACCATTTAAACATTTGAAAAGCTTCTAATTTTTCTTTTAAAAATATTACTGACATCATCCTTGAATAGTCATCCACAAATAATATGAAATATTTATCACCATAATAACTTTGAACTTTCATAGAACCACAAAGATTAGTGTGCACTAGATCTAAAATTCCCTTAGAAGTGTAAGACTTACTTGTAAAGCCTGATCTTGTCATCTTACCCATCTGGCATCCTCAACACATAGCATTCTCAGGTTTTTCAAGACTTAGTAGACCTCTTACTCTGTGCTTCTTGCTTATTTTGATCAAATTATCAAAATTGACATGACAAAACCTTTTATGCTATAACTAGGTATCATCTAACTTTGCATGCAAACACTTATTCCGAGTTGAGTCAAGGTGAAATGTGTTACCTTTTGTTTGTGTCTCGGTAGTAGCTAACTTTCCATTTTTGTCATGAACTTTGACAATTCCCTTCTGAAATTCTATTTGGCAACCTGTGTTGTTTAGCTGTGCTACACTCAACAAATTGTATTTCAAACCTTCAACCCAATAAACATCATTGCATCTTTCATTATCAAGAAGTGTTGTAGATTCTTGACCTCTCACCGGACATGGTGCATCATTACCAAATCTAACATAGCCTCCATCATAATCTTCTAATATAACAAACTTGTGTTTATCTCCTGTCATATGATGTGAGCATCCACTATCTATAATCCAAGAATCATTAGTGTTTATGTGAGATATAAGGGCTTTTTCTTCATATCTTTCTTCATCTGATCCATCCTTGATAGCCACATAAACTACTTCCTCTATATCAGTTTCATCTGATTTATCATCGTTGGATTCCTCATCAGCTATTAGGCATGTCTTTCTATCTCTTTTTCTGAAGTCTCGGTGTCCTCTGTAATGATTATCTTTCTGTCTGTCATCTCGGTAATATCTTTTTTCAGTAGAATCTTTGTCAGGACAATTAGAAGCCATATGTCCTATCTTATCACAATTGAAACATTTCAAAGGTAGTTTTCCTTTATACTTACCTTTGCCTCTTGGTAACCTTTTGGCTAATAGTGCTTCAAACCCTTCTTGCTTTTTGATTTCCTCATACAGTTTGTGTACTGCCTCCATGTTCTTATGAAATCTTTCACTTGCTCCACTATGATCTCCTTCAGAGTACTTATAATTTCTGTAGAATCCTAAAATTGTGACACTTGCAATTTTGACCGCATTTGGGTCTTCACGATGGTGACGCAACACTGAACCTGAATGGAGACCCCGAAACTTGTTCACGACATCAAAAACTGCATTTTTCCAGCACCCTGCCTGATCCCTCCTTGCACCCTGCTGTCCCGGGAGGTGGGACCAGAGCGCCCAGCGCCCTGGTCCCCTAGGACCATGGCGCCCAGCGCCCTGGTCCCCTAGGACCATGGCGCCCAGCGCCCTGGTCCTTGGCCCTATTTTGGGCCCGGTCTCCTATGGGGCTTCGGGTCTTTTTGTTTGCAAATTGGAAAATAACATTTCCTGGTCGGCCTAAGGTCGGGAAAATCAGTCTATCAACCCTAATTGGCAAGTATATAAACTACTTTTCCTCTCTCATTTTGGTAAGACGGAAAAGGCGTGGAAACGATACTCAAACATTCAAACATTCAAGCATTCAAGCATTCAAGCATTCCTTCAAGCAATTGATCATTCTAAGTCTCCATTCAAGGCTAAGTGTTGCATTCAAGACAAGGATTCAACCATTGAAGAGGAGATCACATACTACAACATACAACATACAACATACAACATACAACATACAACAACATCTACACCTTCGCATGCAAGAATACAAACATTCTTACAATAAGGTACTAGTACTTGTTTTACATTACAATCATTTACAGCATTTCTCATTTCTTGGTTAATTCCAAAACCAGGGTTTGACCTAAGGGCAAACTCCTAATCCCTAACCCCCCAATCGTCTTCACTTTTCTATGTGTAGGTTGCAGGTACGCGGCTGAAATTGAAGATCTGGAATCCTTGTGCAGAGACGAACAGATCCCCCTTTGTTTCGCGAATTTTTCGGAGGACCGTGTGCACGCTGGGCGCCATCGTCCCATCAACTTTCACTCAAATTTGCAGGACGACGCCGTCTCGACATTTTACTGCTAATTCCAGGTCCGCAGCTTCATCCTATATCCCTATCTCAGTTTATAAGCGAATCTTTCTCACTTTCTATGCATTCCTAGCTTAATCATTCTATCTACATTCTTTACAAAAGAGGGTAGCCTTGCTGTCTTAACCCTTGAAACTCATTTAGAATCCAATCTTGCATCGTGTGGGATTGGATCTTGTGGGTTTCAACCCCTCTTTTGAATGTAAAGTCTCCCCTAAGTGAAAACCGTCAACCCTAGTAACCTCCCTTCTCTCTCCTTGGAGTTGGAAGAGGGGAGAGCAACTAGGGTTCGATTTTTTCCGCTTTACATTTTGGTGAACCCGACGTGAACATCCTTTCTGATTATTCATGGTTAGATTTGAAAATTGGATTTCTTGATTACATTTCCATGTTTGATCTTTTGCAAATTTTAGAGGTTGATTGCATAAAAACCCTAAATTTTCTTTTTGAAAATTGAACTTGCGAAATATTTAATTGTTAATGCTTGTTTTAGATCTACCCTTCTATTGCAAATTATCAATTCATATTTGTGCTTTAATTCTGAAAATTAAGTGGTTAAGTGTCAAAACCCTAATTTTTGAAACCCTCTTGATTGAACCTTTGTCCGACAATTTCACTGATCAAAACATCTCCAAATCAGCTGTAACTTTGGATTCCGCAACAAAATCATAATATATTTCATCCCTGAAAATTTGGAAAAAAGTTGCGAGGACCGTGTGCACTCTGAGCGTCATCGTCCCTGACATTTTTTCTGAAATTTTGGGAGCTAGATCGTACTGTATTTTTCTGCTAAAATCCAGAATTTTGGCTGATTTTATCAATTATAACACTTTCAAAATTAAAGTCAAAGTTGGTCTAGTGATTGCTTGGATTAAGGCTCCTAATCATTCAAAAATTGTTGAAATTGAAATTTTGTGTCAAAATTGTGTTCTTATTGTCCTAAATCTGAAAAGTGTGTTTGCATTCATTCGAAATTTCAGTGCTTTATTCAAATTCTTGCAATTTGTGACTTTTGAAATTAAGTGCTTAATTACAACAACTTTAATTTCCTCTTTCAAAATTGAATTTTGCGTGAAATTGAGTCAACTTTTAAATTTCAAAACTTGCATTGCTTTTGGTATTCCCTCTAAAATCATAAAATTCAAAATTTCAGTTTCCCTCTCTTTTTCAAAATTCAAATTTTGCATTTTTCGACAATCTTGGTAGGGTTCAATTTTGAGATTTCAACTTTAATTTGGCCTATCTACAGATCGTAAAATCACTCAATTTTTTCAGATTAGCTCTAAAATCGTCATAACTTTCATCCCTGCAAATTTCGAAAAAAGTTGCGAGGACCGTGTGCACTCCGAGCGCCACGGTCCCTGACATTTTTTCTGAAATTTCGGGAGATTGTCGTGATTGCATTTAACAGCTTAAATCTAGAAGATTGGCTGATTTTACTGAAATTTGCTACCTCTAAAAGTCAAAATCTTCTCCCTCTCTAGTGCATGAGTTTTACAACAATAAGCCCTACTTACACTATTCCCGTTAGACGAAGCCTTAGAATTAAGTCTTTCCAAGGTTTAATTACTGAGGAGATGGAACCTAATTTGAATGACCTTTTTAACGAGGACATGGGTAATTCCTCTAATCCTCCTAATGATGAAGAAGCTCTCCATGAGGTTTCTGTAGAACAACTTGCGAAATTGGATAACCAATTTGACGATTTTCAACAGTGGATGTCTCAAGAATACCCCGATAGTCAAGCTCTTCCTTTAATTGAGGGTCTAAAACATATGCTTCAAAGTGATAAGAATGGAATTGATATTTTGCATGGTATTGCACACATTGTGGATTTGAATGTGATTCCTATGAAGAGTTGTGCTAAAAATTTAGGTTATACACAACCTCCTACTCAAGTCAATCATTCTATTCCTTTGACAACTTCTATTGCTAGCATACCTACCTTTACATCAAACATAATGGCTACTTCTATACAAGACATTCTGCCTATGATCACCAGTCATGGGGGCAATCCTTCCTCTTCAATTAACCCTATTTCTTCATTCAATCCGACTTCTTCATTCATTCCTTCAATGAGTGTTCCTTCAATCTCCTCAACTTCCTACTAAGACTAGACAAAATCGTTCTGCACGTGAATGCCGACGAAAGCGTCGTCTTAGAGCTCAAGCAACTGCTTCTCAAACTCTACAATCTCCAAAAACACCTTCAACAAGCATTATTCCATTTTCTTCAAAATCTCCTAAACATAAGATGCATGATGGTTTTGATCCTGTGCGAGTTAAAGATCCTATTTTTATAAATCTTGATGATGCTATAGATGAAAATGTTATTCATGATGAAAATGTTACTCCTGTTGCTTCTGATAGTGAATATGAATATGTTGATGTTGATAACCATTTATCTAACGAATTTTCTAAAGCACTTATCCTAGCTCCTAGACAAGAACAACGTGGCTTGGAACATGAACATAGCCCTTGTTTGGATCTTGTGATAGCTCCGTCTGCTGTGTTGGATGTTCCTCCTCTAGCGTGTTCCCTGCCTTCCCGAAATATTGATCAGCAAGATCGGGGGGTAGATGACGTGCTAGACTAGTTACATTAGCATAGCAGATTCTCTCCTCCTCTCTTTTGTTACTTCTTCTATGTGTTATTCTCATTCTTCTATTTGTTGTCCTTAGTGTTGTCTACTTGAGGATGATGCAAAGCATTGAGATCTCTTTTGGTCTCTCTCATGTTGACTCAAAAGACACATGTGTTCCCTTCTTCTAGGTGACCTTCCTTGATTGGGGAATGAAGAACAATTATGCATACATACTGTAGTCACATAAATCTGTCCATTTTAAATTAAACGAATATTTCATATTTATTTGATTAAAAATCCACTAGCCACCAATTAATTAAATTAATATTTAATTAATTCATCCCCAAACATTCTTCTATTAATTAAATAAATTATTCAATTTATTTTAATTAATTCATTAAATCAAATTCCCATCAATTAAATAAATAAAATCTATTTATTTAATTAAATCCCCCTATTCCTCTTTTAAATAAATTAAATAAAACATTTATTTAAATCATTATCTCCACCCCACTTGCATTTTCCTACAAATGCAACTTGCACACATATTGAAATAAATGAATTTTTATTTTAATAAAATCCTATTTTCCCTCACCCACCAAATCCACTTGCAAAATCTAATCCCCTTCTAGATTCTTCTAACCCCTTCCTAATTAGCCTAATCCATCCCCTAATTATTGTCACATTCCTAAGCAAAATGGAGTCACTTCTCAAATGGCCCAAAGTCTTGGATAACCATTGAAGGTTTTCAACCTTCAACCACCAAAAACCCCAAAGTCTTTGAAAACCATTAAAGGCTTCCAACTTTCAACCACTTAATCCCCAAAGTCTCCAATAACCATTAATGGTTAATTCAACTCTCCCACATGGTTAAAACATTTGTTTTGACTCAACCTCTACCCAACCCAAGGGTCTCATCAGGTCATTAATGCTTTGACCATGATTATCTCTTAATCATTTGCACAAAGGTTTATCCTTGGATTAACTCCTAATCCAGTGGGTAATCCTAATTTAGGCTTGACACTTAGCCTTTAGATAACCATGAAGTCTTCTCAGGCATTCAATGCCTCCAACCCCTTTCTTTCAACCCAATCCTGTGTTGACACTTGTCACTATTTTATTGGTGCCAATTGTGCACATGGATCCCCAACTTTCAAGCTTGACCCTTGATTAAACCTTTCAATCCTGGCCATCCATTGCTCCATTTTCCCTATAAATAGAGCCCATTCCTTCATAATCCAGATCCTGAAAACTTGTATGCATTTAGACTATAGCCATTTTAGAGAGCATTTTAGCATAAACAAACTAAATCTTGTCTTTTGGTAAAATACATCATTTTAGCATTAAAATAGCTTTTCATTTCATGTTTAGAGCTATTCTACAATCTCAATCCTCCATAAGCATCCATAGTGCAAAAAGCTGCTGAGAGCTACACTATTTTGGAACTTGGAGAGGAGAGGAACAAGGGAGAAAGAACTAATATCATGTTAAGAGATAGTTGGAGATATCTCATTGTCTTACTTTTTTTTAGTTAGATATATTTAGCATGTTTTTAGTGTCTCCTTTGGAATGCCTTCATTGTGTTTGGTTTTTAGATTGATTAACTCTAACATCTTGTGTGTTTTATGTTGATTGATCTTGGACTAATCTTGTGCCATTTAGGAGGGCATCACATACATATGATATACATGAATTATCATACATCATACTGACCCCGAGGAAAGAGAAATCACCTTGTGCTTTGTGTTTTGTATCTATTATCCTTGGGTTTATCTCACACTTGGGGGCTAAATCTTTGTGATAACGTGCTCCTTTCCCTTCTTATTTCTTATGTGTATCACTACCTTAAAGCAATCACCCCCGTTGAGGCATGTGCGATCACTTTAACATAGGGGCATACACCCCGTCTATCCCTTCAGGATACTTGAAAACTTCTTGGTGAACTTAGCTTTGCCTTGAAAATTTTTGGTATTTCTGTTGCATGACTCATAGTGAGGGAACCTTACTACTAACAGTCATGGTTCTCCCTCGTGATCTTCCCTTTTACTTTGTCAATCGAAGTCGTAAGATCCTTAGTCCACTGGGGGCTTGGTGTGTCTTGCCTCCTTGACGTGGTGAAAGTCTTTCAATGTTGTTTCCTTGTACTTTTCCGGAAGTATGAGCGTACACTTATACTCCCGCTAAAGTGGGGTCTAAATGTAGCATCCTAAAATTGTGACACTTGCAATTTCGACCGCATTTGGGTCTTCACGATGGCGACGCAACACTGAACCTGAATGGAGACCCCAAAACTTGTTCACGACATCAAAAACTGCATTTTTCCAGCACCCTGCCTGATCCCTCCTTGCACCCTGCTGTCCCGGGAGGTGGGACCAGAGCGCCCAGTGCCCTAGTCCTTTAGGACCAGGGCGCCCCCTAGGACCATGGCGCCCAGCGCCCTGGTCCCTGGCCCTATTTTGGGCCCGGTCTCCTATGGGGCTTCGGGTCTTTTTGTTTGCAAATTGGAAAATAACATTTCCTGGTCGGCCTAAGGTCGGGAAAATTAGTCTATCAACCCTAATTGGCAAGTATATAAACTACTTTTCCTCTCTCATTTTGGTAAGATGGAAAAGGCGTGGAAACGATACTCAAACATTCAAACATTCAAGCATTCAAGCATTCCTTCAAGCAATTGATCATTCTAAGTCTCCATTCAAGGCTAAGTGTTGCATTCAAGACAAGGATTCAACCATTGAAGAGGAGATCACATACTACAACATACAACATACAACAACATCTACACCTTCGCATGCAAGAATACAAACATTCTTACAACAAGGTACTAGTACTTGTTTTAGATTACAATCATTTACAACATTTCTCATTTCTTGGTTAATTCCAAAACCGGGGTTTGACCTAAGGGCAAACCCCTAATCCCAAACCCCCCAATCATCTTCACTTTTCTGTGTGTAGGTTGCAGGTATGCGGCTGAAATTGAAGATTTGGAATCCTTGTGCAGAGACGAACAGATCCCCCTTCGTTTCGTGGATTTTTCGGAGGACCGTGTGCACGCCGGGCGCCATCGTCCCGTCAAATTTCGCTCAAATTTGCAGGACAGTGCCGTCTCGACATTTTACTGCTAATTCCAGGTCCGTAGCTTCATCCTATATCCCTATCTCAGTTTATAAGCGAATCTTTCTCACTTTCTATGCATTCCTAGCTTAATCATTCTATCTACATTCTTTACAAAAGAGGGTAGCCTTGCTGTCTTAACCCTTGAAACTCATTTAGAATCCAATCTTGCATCGTGTGGGATTGGATCTTGTGGGTTTCAACCCCTCTTTTGAATGTAAAGTCTCCCCTAAGTGAAAACCGTCAACCCTAGTAACCTCTCTTCTCTCTCCTTGGAGTTGGAAGAGGGGAGAGCAACTAGGGTTTGATTTTTTCCGCTTTACAATTTCTTTCATTGAAATCATTAGATTCATCAAGATGAAAAGAACTAAATGCAGATTCAACTTTATTTACCGAAGATCCACTGTTATCAAAATTACTTAACTCAAATGCATGTAGCTTACCAATAGTAGCATCTAAAGAAACTGGCATATTAGGTACATACCTCAATTCATTGATTGCAGAGACTCAGATTGCATAAGCTGGTAGAAGGGAACTTACTTGTTATATCCCTTTCTTTAATAGTTCCACCTGCTCCTTTGATTTGATTGACAATCTCCTTTAGTCTTATACTATACCGAGTTATGTTCTCACCTTCATTCATCCTCATAGATTCAAGTTGTCCTCTTAGACTATCTACTTTTGCTCTTTGAACATGTTCATCTCCTCCATATACTGATATGAGCTTATCCCACATTGCCTTTGCATCATAGCAGCCTTCTAGATCATTAAACTCTGAGTCGGTCAATGTAGATGTTATTTCAATCATTGCTTGAATATGTTCTTGCTTTGCCTTTATCTCTTCCATAGTCAATGGATAGGTGCTCAGTGTGACAAAATCATTCTCCAGATAGTATACAACATATTCTCCAACTCCTGATAGATGTAGCTTCATCTTTTCTTGCCATGTAGAGAAACTTGACTTGTTCAACTTCGGTGCATCACTCTTATACATCTTTGGATCTTTAACTCAGGTGCCTTTAAACTTTCCTTCCGGAGTCCAAAGCTCTGATACCAATTGATAGTTCTGATACTTAATATAAGTATAGATCCAATAGCCAACAAGATGGAGGGGGGGGGTGTGAATCATACAAACTTAATCATCCATAAAAACATCAGATTCAACCTCGGTAACATATATTTCAGTAATATAACCAAAACTGTTAAACATGCAAACTCAAAAGCATATGAACATCATAACACCATATTTAATGTGGAAACCCAATTAGGGAAAAACCACTATGGGATTTCGGACCCACTAAGAAAAATACTCTTCTAGAGTATGCTCAGTTAAAAGCAAATCCTATTAAAGATTACAAACACATTGCTAGATGTGACCCGGTTAAGGGATTTCCCTCAGATCGATTAGGATCTTCACTTTGTTAGAAGCGACCTTGTTAAAGGATTTCAAACACTCAATCAGAATGTCACCTTGCTAGAGGGTTTTACAAATAAGACTGTTAAGTCCACTCGGTTAAGAGATTTTCTGTCACTTTCACAAAATAGCAGTAATAAAATCTATTTGCAACTTCACATCAAAAATGCTAAAGCAGATTCCTATTTGTTCAATACAATCTAGACATAGAACTAATCTTGTCTATCTGCTGAGCTTCTATACTCTGTTATTCTAACAGGTCTTCAAGCTTTTGTGCTCGGTAATCAATATGTAGCATCCCTATGCATACACTTGCCCACATACATTGTTTATCAACAGTTTCCTATTTATAAACAATTAGGTAACTGCTTAATCTCCTTGATCACATTTCCCATGATCAATCATAGCCATCTGATCTTCTATCTTGTCCAGGTTCAATGCATCTTTTGAACTGAAAATGTTTTACCCCTCCTTGGAACTTGCATATTAGTCTTGGAACTTGTGCCAGGGTATTGCGGTTTAATATGAGCTGTAGTTCTTCATGCTGACTTTTCATTGCCTTAGATTCCTTAACAAACTTCATTCACGGCTCACCAATCATTGATCAGTTCCAGCTCTTCAACTTCCTTCATTAAATAACGCATGCAAACATTTAATGCATTTTGTTATAGCTTGGTTACAACTTGGTGAATACTAAACTTCACTAGGTAGACATTCTGCCTTCATTAACCGATAGCGATAACCTTAGGGTTTACCAACTAGGTTCCTTAGGGTTTACCAACTAGGTTCTTTGCTTGATAACATAATATAGTATTAACCTTTACATTTTACAACATATGTATGATGTTAAAACAATCTAAAACATCATGATCTCATCATTGTCTGACTCGGTACTCGTTGCCCATTGAATACCTTATTCATTCCCTTATTCATCATATTCTTTCCTGTGTCTTTTACCGACATCTATATATTCTTCAAATCATACTTCTCAAGATATGGCAACATCATACTGAATTAGAAAATCAATTCTTGACATCAGTGACAAAATAATAATATCAAGACAGTAAAACATCCTTAATCAGTTATATCCATAATCATCAACAACCTTCTCAATATCATTATGAAATGCCAACAATCTTTCATTGTCTATTATAAAGCTATATTGGCAACAATTCATTCATCCATTATTGTCTTATTATGCTCATTTTAAGATTCATTTACATTGCATTCATTATCCTTTTTTAATTGCATTAAGGTGCAGTTATTAAACCATAAGTTGCATTATCATCACATTATCATTTTTACTTAATCATATTTAGGCGTTTAGAATCATAAAACCATTTGTCTCCAAAACATTGGTTCATACCATTTTATATATCCATTATATGTATGCATTCATTTAGACATCATCCTATAAACATTTGTACTTTACATTTGTTTATCCATATTTCATTCATCTAAAAACATCTAGATGCATTTACATAAAATAAATCATTCATTCAAAAGCTTTGCATTAACATCATTGCATATCATTATCTCATCATTATATCAAACACAAGTTCCTGTCCATATCATCATAAGCATACATCATCATCATGGCATTACATACATAAAGCATTACATAAAAGAAATCATACACACATATATAAACCTGCATTCATATGTTAGTATCCAACATCATAAATCATCATAAAACATGCATATAGGAATCATCTCATAAATGCATACATGTACACGTCTCCATCTAAGTGTAAACTCATAAAATCACCATCTTGCATAACATCCATACATATCAAAATGCATATCATCAAAATATGGGATCTCCTCATATATATCATCTCATGTATCAGAGTACAATGAAGTCTACAAAATCGGCTAACAAGAGCCATCCAAGACATAGTCCAAAATAACAATATAAATACATATATGCAAAATTTTCTCTCAGATGCCACTCTGACCAGATGCTGCACCACCATCACCACCTGCTTCCCCACTAGTCCCTGCACCATTTGATCTATCTCCCCGTGGAGGCCCCATCAAACCCCCACTAGCTCCTGCACCACCTGACACCTCTCTCCATTGTGGCCCCATCACACCCCCACTGCTATGCATCCTCTGAGATCGCTCTGATCTGGCTTGTTGCATCTATGAATAACTCAGTGCTCACTGACTAGCTAGCACCACCTGCTCATATAGACCCCGCCAATAATCAACCTCTCCACCTGCTCTCTGTACCTCCCTCGCTAATGCCTCCATAGACGGCCCCTGTCCCTATACTCCCTCCAAAACCCTCACTCTCTCCTGCAACTGGACCACCCTATCAATGACTTGATCTCTCTCCCATAGCACTACAGTCAGCTCTGACTCTCATGCAAATAGTTGCACATCTCTCACTGCAACCTTTGCCTCCAGATCCTCCACCCGTGTCTCAGTTGCTGTCATTTGAGTATGCAAATGTGCTAGCATATGCTCCTGAGGATCACCACCCCCTATCACTCCCTCCCCTATCTCCATAGGTGTCTCTCTAGTGGCTCCCTCCCCTCTGTCCATCAGTATCTCCCTCTCCATACCTCAGCCACCTAATCTGACTTTGCCCAACACCAACAATCCCTGTGATATCCGCAGTGGCAATCCGCCTCTCCCTCTCCACTGGACCCGACCACCTAAGCCACCTCCTCCACCTCCTCCATCTCCACCATCCCCCCTCCCTCGTCCACCTATCATCAATCCTTGACCTCCTCCCCTCCTCCGTCTCTGTCCCCTCTCCTCCTCAAAATTAGGAATCGGCTCTGCTGGATCTGATATCTGCAAAATCGGATGAGCCGCCCTATACTGTGTATACTCATCTAACACCCCAGCATCCACCACCCTCAACCGTATATCCCATGGCCTTGCTTGAAGCATCCCAAACTCCACCAATGCATGATCATATGGAAGTACTAGCCCCCATGCATATCTCTCTCGGACCACTCTGGCGTACTCTCCTGATCCCCTCGGCAATCCCTGCTACCGTCCAAACTGCCTCATAACCCTGCCCGACACCTGTCTCTCTACATCGTAGGATGTCCGCCCAATGAAGAATCAGGTCATGAATACAAATGGAAAGGCCTCCACATCATCCTCCCAAGGCTCACACTCCAGATAAGGTCTCCAGATCACTGCATCAAGATCATCTAGCACTCGCCGCCACCACTCTAACCTCCCCAGGTGGTGCTGACTCATCATGCCATTGTACATGAACATATAGGGCTGATCAACTGCCCGAAATCTCAAACTCACTGGTTGAGTCACCAGTAAGTGCTCCCATGCCCAAATGTGAACCAGCGTCACTCCCACTGCCAAAGAACCTCTCCCACAGTATGCTACCTCATGCAGCTCCTGATTCATGTGCACTAACACGCACAGTCCCCAGGCAAATCGGGTCCCCTCCGTCACCATCTACTCTATAACCTATCCCCATCTAGCAGCCAGACCATGCGAGCGCCTATCAGGACACAGTAGCCCTCGTACAATGCCGCGATATCCTCCTAGGCTATGGAGCCATCATCAATGAACACATCCTCATTGAAGAATCGTTGCACCACTAGAGTCCCCCATGATCTATCATAAGTGACCAGCTCACCCCGAATGGGAATATGTAGGATGTACCTTACATCCTCCAGTGTCACCGTCATCTCCCCCTGTGCTAGGTGAAACGTGCACGTCTCACTATGCCAGTGCTCTGCTAAGGTTGTAATCAAACTGTGATTCATCCAAATCATGGGTATATGCATCACATCATACAACCCAGTCGCTGTAATGCAATCAATTTCGACCTCTGTCAGCCGATCCCGTAACCCCTGTGTCGTTGGATGTCTCTCGCGCCACTGTAACACGCGTAGATCCTCCTGCATACGGGCATCAATCAATCATCATCAGTTGTTTTGTTTTCAAACTTTCTTAAGTTTAAACCTAGACTATCAATAGATACTTTGATCAAATATCTTTGAGTCTCAATAGGTAAGCAATCATGGCACACCTAGACTTCAACATGCATTTATCCTAATGACCTAAGTCTCATCAGAGTTGCTATGGTTCAAAAGAACTCTCACTTCACATCCCTATTTATCCATCATTGGCATCGGGAGATTTTTGTTCACACAAACTAGGGCATCTATTTTCCTCAACAAAAGCGCTACTTCCTAAACAATAGCGCTACTTCCAAAACAAAAGCGCTAAACCCCTAACAAAAATGCTTAATCAACCCTACAAAAGTGCTAAAATTGCAAAAGCGCTACCTGACCTATGCAATAGCGTTGCTTAAGGACAAAAGTGCTCAATTGACCCCTCAATAGCGCTTAAACATGCATACAAAAGCACTCATCTTGACAAACGCGCTCAAACAACAACCCAATAGTGCCATTGCGACACAAAAGCACTAGTTAATTAGACAAAAACACCAAAACATAGTTTTAGCACTATTGTCCTGACTCAACTTGGACTCAGCAAAAAACATGACAAAAATGCGTAAAATTCAAAATTTCAAATTTGCGTACCGCTGGTCTGTAGTCGTCTGGTCGCTGGAATCGACGGACTCGCTTGAAACGGCGCTCTGCAATGAGTACCGACATCCTGACTACTGCTCACTCCTCCAAAAGGTCACTATCAGAGCTCTGAATTCACACTGGTCGCGGTAACAAATGATCCTATTTTCACCCCTTTCTCCCCATATAAACCCTTCGCCGTCACCGTAACTTTCCCCCGCTCACTGTTGTGGTCCCCGTGAACTTCTCGAGCCTCCCATTTCTCCATTTTACCTCTGATTTCTTCTATTTTTCACCCGTATTGCTAACTTCTTCTCTTCTATCACCCTACCAATTTTCATTTTTTTTCGAGAGATCGCCCGATTTTTTCAAAATTTTTTGGCCCATCTCTCGAGGGGGCATACCACCCATTAAATATACATTTTATGGGGCATTTCTTCACACCTATTTTTCTTTCTTTGAAATGACGCTATAAAAACGCACCTTCTCAAAGAGGGGCAAATGTAATCATATAAATCTGTCTAATTTAATTAAATAAATATTTTGTATTTATTTGATTAAAAATCCACTAGCCATTAGTTAATTAAATTAATATTTAATTAATTCATCTTCAAACATTCTTCTATTAATTAAATAAATTATTCAATTTATTTTAATTAATTCATTAAACCAAATTCACAATCAATTAAATGAATAAATCATATTTATTTTATTTAATCCCCTATTCCTCTTTTAAATAAATTAAATAAAATATTTATTTAAATCATTTATCCCCCCCACTTGCATTTTCCTACAAATGCAACTTTCACCCTTTATTGAAATAAATGAATTTTTATTTAAATAAAATCCTATTTTCCTTCACCCACCAAATCCACTTGCAAATCTAAACCCCTTCTAGATTCTTCTAACCCCTTCCTAATTAGCCTAATCCATCCCCTAATTATTGTCACATTCCTAAGCAACTTTAAGTCACTTCTCAAAGACTCCAAAATCTTTGAAAAACATTAAATGCTTTGTGTGTTCAACAATTTAACCTCCAAAATCTTCCAAACCACTTATGACTCTTACATGACCATTAATGACTCTTACATAACCATTTATGGTTATTTCAACTTGCACTCATGTGTCTCCTCAAGCATTTATTGCTTTGACCATGGTTATTCCTTTTGCCTTTGCACAAGAGTTTATCCATTGGGTAAAAGCTTTATTCTTTGAATAAAGAATTTATTCACTCAACCCAACCTTGACCTTAACTCCCAAGTTAACTTTCAGGTCATGTCAAATATTTAATGCTTATTCTCTCTCCTCTCAACCTATCTCACATTGACACTTGTCAACTAGGAATTGGGTTGAAAGCCCTCACATGGATCACAAATCATTCAATCCTGACCCTTGTTGAGATTGCTCAATCTCAACTATCCATTGCTCCATTTTACCTATAAATAGAGCTCACATTCCTCATTTTCAAATCCTCAAGCATCCTCAAGCATTTAGCATTCTTAGCCATAATCTTGAAAACTTGTATGCATTTAATCTATAGTGAATTTTAGAGAGCATTTAGCATAAATCACTAATATATTGTTATCTTGGACTAAAATAAATCTTAGTTCTTTTTCATAATATGTTTAATTAGTTTGTTTTACACTTGCATAGCATAAGCTTGAGATCATCTACAATCTTGAATCTCCATAAGCATCCATAGTGCAAAAAAATGCTGAGAGTTACACTATTTTGGAACTTGGAGAGGAGAGAAACAAAGGAGAAGGAGCTAAGAACATATTAAGAGGCATTTGGAGATGCCTTCTTATATTTGTGTCATTTGTTAAATATGTTAGTATGATCTTAGTATCTCTTTTGATATGCCTGCTTAGATTAGTTCTTGGTTGAATAACACTAACGATTTCTTGTGTGTTTTTGTGTGTTATACAACCACAGGTTCTAGTCTAACCTTTGGGTATTTTGCAGAGCATCAAATTCATACATACATACATATACATATATGTATTTTTGTAGTTTTAGTTTCAAGGGAGATCGGGCATCAGCACACACACACACATGCACATGCACACACACGCACGCGCGCACACACACACACACATGTATTTTTGTAGTTTTAGTTTCAAGGGAGATTGGGCATTGATTTTTGGCATTGGTGTGATAATCCCATGTTCTGGATTTTTGTTGTCCATAAAGTCTCTTGAGTTTCTCCTTGTTGTGTTGATTATATTTAATCCATTCAATTTAGTAGAGAGGCTTTGTGGTTGATATTTATTTTGATGGAATTTATCACAATCACCCCACATTCTAGACACCCATTATTGGGTACTAACTGTGATCTTTTCTCTCTTTTTTTTTCCAACATTGTTCATTGGCATGTAATATCATCGACTCTATGAAACCTTCGCAGACCATGCTTGAGACCGCACTCAATCCCATTGATTAATAGACTATTTTGAAGGTGTCTCCTATACTCCCAAATGCCACTATTGCAGTATTCTCCTCCATTATTCTGATTGTTGACCTGGCTAGAGTTCTCCCAAAGAAATTTTATCCTAGCATAAAACCCTAGTCGATTTCTATTCTGCAAAGTGAAAAAAAAAAATGATGCATAGGATAATTTTAGGGCTTTTAGACTAGGTGTCAAATTAGGGTAACATAAGGGCAAGAAAATATCTCTGCCCTAATTATTTCACACTTTTCATCCTTTTCTCCTTATTAGCACTCCAATCGTTCAATAAATAGAATCCTTTTTAAATTGGGCCTATCATAGATGTTAAAGTTGATCTTAATGGTTTTTTTTTAAAAGCACTTAAAAGGAGTGGGCTATGTAGCTCCTTTTTTGAAGTTAGTCTTAGTTTATAATAACCCCTCTTCACGTGGCATGTTAATGCCCTTGTTTTTAATATAGAATAAGTAGAATTCTCTCTTTCTATAAAGGAAAAACAATGAGGCAAAATATTTCTTCTTTAGGTGGGAATTTAAATAAAAATATATACTTTATTGAATTAGTGGAGATGTAATTGAGAAAATAAATGCAATGGTATTTGGAGGGACATAGGAATTTAAAACATTCTAAATTAGTTATTGTAGAGATCTAAATTTGATTAATTAATTTAATCAGATATAAGCTCTTTTCTTTTAATTAATTAATTCCCCAATCTCGTCCTCCTAATTAATTATTTTTTCTTGTTCTTCCCCCCTTTTGATTAATTACTTTAATTAATTAAATATCCCCTTTCCAAGCCCATGGATTAATTAATTTAATTAATTAATTTGGTTCAAATTCCTATTTGAGCACATGGCTCCTAAATTTTCTCCCTAACCTCCTTCCAATCCTATCCTAACTAACCCACTTCCCTAGCCTAACCATCCCTTCAACTAACCTTATCCTATCCCTTTTAACCTCCCACACATGTGTGCACATCCTAACCAATTCCTAATTTTGGGGAAAATATCCTATTTTGGGGAAAATATCCTATTTTGGGTGGCTTTTCTTTAGGGACACATGTCATTCCTTTTCCATCTAGTTAAGCCACTTGTCCTCTTTTGGAGGACAAGTGTCTCCTCTTCACCTCCCCTTCCCTTCCTCATCTTGCCTACTTAATCCCTCCATTTTTAGACCAAATCCGCTCCGATCCACTTTTCATACATCATAGCGTTACTCTGCAAAAATCATTACTCAACCTATCCATTATAATTTTCATCCATCAATCCATTATCATTTGCATCTATCATCATGGAGCAATATCGAGCATTCAAAGCTACGTCATGAGCACACATCCAATCGCAGAATAATAAAATTAAAGCGGGAATTATGGTTTGTGTTTGTTTATCATTTTGTTCTCCGTTTTAGTTTTACCATTCTAATCTTGAGGTGTATGATGTATTGTGTTCGCTTGATTAATTAGCTTGCTTTTTAGTCCTTAGTATTCACACACACATTTTTCATCGCACATTTTCTGGCACACCTCATGTGACCCACTTCATGGGTCATTTTAACATTTTTTGTTGTTTAAGTGTGTTTTTTTTATAGATTTTGAGCACTTGCAAGCAAAAAAGTGGAATTACACTCAGATTTCCACCACGACAGAAGTTTATTTTATCAATCCCAAGGTTTTTTGAAACAACAGGAACACACTCTGAAGCAGTGGAAACACAAACTAAAACCATGGGAATGCTACCTAAAACAACGGGTTCACATTCCCACAGCTGGACGGAAGGTATAAATCTCCATTTTAAGTTTTGGTATTTTTAAAAAAAAATTTGGCATTCTTTTTGCATAGTGGTGGGAATGCACGAAGCAGCGGGAACACGCGAAACTGTGAGAATGCGGCCTGAAACCATGGGAACGCAACATAAACCAACGTGTTCGCATTTTAGCTATTTTCATAAAATTTATAGTTCTATCTAATCAAAATTTGCAAGTTGTAGTTTGAAATAGCGGGTTTCCACTGTGAAACGGTGGGTTCGCCCATTATCATTTACATAATTTTTCAGAATGCTATTTTCCTACTAATATGCTAACTTGTATGTTGGATGACTTAATTTTTGCAAGTTTGCACTTTGAAACAAGGGGAATGCACGAAACAATGGGATCGCACCCTAAACCAGCGGAAATGCGACTTGAAACTGCAGGTTTTCTCATTATTAGTTACATAATTTTTCAGAATGCTATTTTAGTACTAATCAACTAACTTGTGTGTTTTTGGATGGTATTTTACTAACGTTTGTGCATCAAATCGAGCAATAAGAAAACCCCATGCTTTTTTAACATTAACAATTGATTGTAGGACCGCTAAAGAGGGGTTTTGCGAAGACAATATTTCCTTTATTGCTTTCATTTTCGCATTTGTGTTTTTTTGTTAAATCTAGGCTCACTTTAATTCAACTAAGAAAATGGACACACTATGTTTTCTGAGTAATTAGGCACACTTCAATTCAAGTAAAGGAATGTAACTTATGTCTTTCTTGTCTTGCACGTTTATGCATCTGTAGAGTGGTCCTACTGCTAACACACACTATCAGTATTAGGCTTCCTCTGGCTCTCGTGGTCAAAGGTGCAAGAGAAAAGTGTTAGTGATGCTCGATTTTTGCTTTCTAAGTATGAGGGTTTGACCTCCTGAGTAGCCTATAAGGTTAGGTGAGGGGAGAATGACCCAAACGATACTTTCTTTCGGTCCGCTATATAAATATTTATGATTTTAGCGAAATCTATAAATCAACTAGTAACCTTGTTTCATACCAATGGTTTGCCTCATTATCATTATGCAAATACCTTTGTGGCCTTGACGCAAGTCAAAATCTCTCGGTGCTTGTGTGGTAGATGTGTAAATTCCATATTCTACGGGCTAGGATATCTCTTAAATGAGCTAGCCACCGCATGTATGACTACTCGATTCACCCCGAAAGTTCTTGCACTACGAGCCAAACAATTTTTAGTAGCCAAAAATCCTTCTATGTGTTTGTATACACATAAAAATGGCTATGAGCAATAAAATAAATATTTAATATTTATTTAATAATTATTCTTCTATTAAATAGTTAATTTGAAAAGATTAATTTATTTAATTCATACCATATTCTTCTATTAATTAATTCATTAATCATTTTCTTCTAATCAATCAATTAAATATCTAATATTTAATGGCTATTCTTCTATCCTATAGTCTCAAATATTAAATAATTTCTTAAATTATTTAAATCCCTTTTCCAACTCACCTTCCATCTCCACTTCATCTTTCCTTTGCCAACTCATCCATCATGTGGCTAAATTAATTCAACAAAATAAAATAAATAAAACATTTATTAGCCACTTATCTCCAACTTCCAAAATAAATGAAATATTGTGTATGTACACATATTTTCTAACCTTCTTCTATATTCTCTCTAACATCCCTATATTTTAGGAGGACTTGAGTCCACTTGTCCTCTCATTCCTACTTCTTCTCCAACTATCCTATATCCTCTCAAGTCTTCAACTCAGTCAAGGTGAGATGAGTGACACTTGTTTTCTCCTTCCCCTTTTCTCTCAACCTTCAGCTTCTTACTCATAGCCATCCAATTTGTAAGATTCGATCATGACCATTGATCTTTGCCACCTAAGCTCATGCACTCAAAAATATATAAAAAGATGTCTCCTAAGCCATTTTGAAACTAATAGAAAAATAGAATAATAGCTAATCATATAGTCATTCTAGGAGTCTTCATTTTGCATCCGTGAGTTTGAGTTTGAAGCAAATAGCATTTTAGAGTTTTTGAGCATAAATCATTTTCACAACATTTTAGCTTAATATCATTTGCATATCATAGTATCAGTTAACTATCAATCCATTCTTCATATGCCATCTTGGAAGTTACCAGTGCTTGTTTGAGAGCAAATCATCTACAACCAGGAACAGTGGAGTTAGGACACAATGAGACTTAAATCATGAAGGTAATAATGCTTTTGTTTTATATTCATTTCATGTAGTTTCATTGGTTGAGTTTGGATTTCCTGTAACATTTCCTTTGTATTTTGTGAAGCTAATATGTTGCAAGTAGTATTCTGAAGATGAAATTCAAGTCAACACATTTTGGTGCCCACCGTGGGGCTGGAGCCTCACATATATCTTTCTAATATCCTATCTAGTTCTCATACACATAAATTTAACGCATTTGTAATCTAGATTCACGCCTGTGTGAATTTTGACAACACATTCATTTAAAGATCAATGCTTTTGTTTTGCATGTTAGCGCATTTAGCATGTAGGTTAGCGCTTTTGTCTGCAAATCAACGCATTTAGTCCTTAGATTAGTGCTTTCGTTTATCAGGTTAATGCATGTGGCATGTAGGTTAGCACTTTTGTCTGTGAATTCATGCATTTTAGTCCGCAGAGCAGCGTTTTCATTTCTCAGGTTCACACATTTGTCACCTAGGACAACGCTTTTGAGGTGGAAGACAACACATTAGCTAAGATAACGCTTTTGTTCTCAACTAGTTAACAAGTTTTCTTTTTGCAGGTTTGAATTTCCAAGAACTAAAATTTCAAACTACTAACATGTCTACGTGCAAGGTTATTTTGAAGCAAATTTCATGCATTTCCTCACATAGTTAATTAGGAGTTTTATTTTGGAGAGTAATATATCAAATTTTGCTCATTTAGCCTAACTAGGGGGACAAATCAACAACATGCAACTTGCATTTTTAAGTGACTTCTTTAAAGTAGTTCGACATAGATTGTAGAAGGCTAAAAATGAACTTGTGTATTCCGTGCTTGATGAAATAGCAGGCAAGTATGCTCTCACCCTCATACGGTGATCAGAAAACCAGACCTACTTTCTTTTATGTGTAATATTTAGAGGGTCTTCCTTCCCGAGCTACCTTGAGGGGGCTAGTGAGAGGGGAACGACCCAAGTGGAAATGGGCTAATACCGAGTCCTTCCGATCCACTCTAAATAAACCGTGTTTGTGATGAAAGTTATAAACAACATGTGCTGATAAGTTCATACCGACACTATGTTTCCCCACAAACCCTATGGAGCGTAACCTCTATAGGTTGGGAAGCTTCTGTATTTAAAGAGCTGAAAGTGCCGCATGTATGGCCAAATGACCGACAACCTTTACTAAAAGCCACTTGTACTAGTTGCCAAAATCCTTCTAATTATTGGCACAGGAGGTTGGACTTCTGAAGCGGCTCACACACATATGATTCTTAGTAGAGATATGAAGTTTTCCATGTGGAGTTTTCATGGTAATTGGTGCTTGGCTGCCCTAGAGAAGTGAGTGCCGATGGTGGAGCCATTGGGGTCAAACATCTAAATATCCGCTTTGAATAGCGTAGCCTCGGGGGAAACCTCATGTGAGATTCAACAATTATTGTCTCGGCCTACCATAGGATTTATAACGTGTCTTCTATATCTAAATATTCTATTTTTCAAACATTGTGTCTTCTATATCTATAACGTGCTTACAATGGTCAAAAACTTGAAAAATCATCATCTAAAAATGAGCAAAAATCTAACAATTTGCTGGAAAAATTGAAAAATCCTTGTAACACAGTCATAATAGTGCTTTTGTGGCACAAAACCACACAATTATTATACAAAATAATGTATTTAAACAACATTACAATGCTTTTATGTCATAGGTTCATGCATTTGATCAACAGATTAGCACTTTTAAGCATAAAACCATGCTTTTGTAACATAGTTATCCGCTTTTAGTGCCATAGAGCAACACTTTCAAGCAACATAGTAACACATTTGTCCCATAAGTAAGCACTTTTGACAAAAAGGTTAGCGTAAATTCTTTCTCGCATCCGAGATAGAGGGCATTTCTGCATATTAGACCAAGATTTTCAAAGTTAGTGTCAGATACCGTTTTTAAGTAGAGTTGTCTTTAATCTATTGCAGACCTTCAAACTAGTTCGATAATCAAGTTACCAATCCAACAAGCTATTTCCAAAGGTTTTCATAAGCATAAAACATTCAACAAGTTAGTGATTAAACCATCTCAAGTGCAAAAATCAACATCATTATCAATTTCTCATCAGAATATATCAAATCCTCTATCACGAAACTTGACCATATCCACCTTTTGTTCATTATCTTGGATATATCATTCCTATTTTGAACCTAGGTTATATCAAAATCAGAATTGTACTCACATTGGAATCAAACAAACTTGTAAACCGTCATGTTTATATGACTTTTTAATATCACCTTAAAAAAAGAAAACCCAGTTATAAGGCTATTCAGAAGAGGATAAGATTCTTGTATATCAATCACAAGATCTTGTTAAAACATAGGACATTCCTACATCGTTTTCATCATTATTTACGTGGTTACGGGACAGAGTTTGACGAAGAACTTTTGCAAGGATGTGCTTTTCAACAAAAAGACACTTTATCACAATGAACCAATAACGGTGGTAAAATCAACAAAGCTTATCTTCCTAAACTAATAATCACCTATTGAGTTGTATTTAGAAGGTCAAAAACTTGAAGTTTTTCACAGTGATCACATGTCAGTTTGGAATAGAGCTCAATATGAGCAATTCAGAAAACAACAAAAACAAATGGAAGAAGATAATTCAATGTTTCAAACTTTTGGGTATATGGATGTTGATGAAGAAGCGGTCAATAACACCATTAGGGACTTTGAGAAAGATTTTAAATTTGATAAAGTAATGGAAAAGTTATTGGAGAAACAAAAAGAAAAATACCCGCTAATGCTGGCAAAATCAAGAGCTAAATTGCCACAATACTTTAACACATAAAGTTTGAAACAAGATGCAGAGACGAGTAATAATCAAAACACAGATGATCCAAATAACAAAGATGTCAATAAAGTAAACCACGAGGAAACAAGAGGAGATAAAACAAGAAAAGACTATGATGATACGAGAAGAGAGTGTGGTGATAGAAGAACTTATGAGGATATAAGGAGAATTTGTATGGGTAATCCTTTGATAATTCTCGCTCAACAAATGCAAACCTTGCAACAAAAAATACAAGATATACAGAATGGAACGAGTTTTAAGAAATATTCATTGGAGGACATCTATCCATATCCTTTTGACAAAAGTTTAAACATGATACCATTCCCACAATATTTTAAAATCCTTAAATATGATAAATATGATGGGAAATCTGATCCTCAAGGTCACATTAGGGAATTTTGCACTATGAGCATGGAATTTGCACACGATGAAACTTACCTAATGCATCTATTCCCTAGGAGTTTAAATGGACAATCAATGGAATGGTTCTCAAGACTACCATCTAGAATTAAGTCTTTTGAAGAACTTGTGAACAAAATTATCTCACAATACTCCTACAATGTAAGAAATGAGATAACAATGCTAGATTTATGCAATGTTAAGCAAAATAATGGTGAATCTTTCATGGTCTTTTTATAGCGATGGAAACAAATGTTTAATAAGTATCCAAGATATGTACCTGATCAAGAGAAAATGGACATATTCATTGACAACCTTATCAGTGAAATGAGTTACCATCTAAAAATGCAATGTCCTCCTTCTTTTGCTAAGATGATTGAAAATGGTCTAAAGATAGAAGACGCAATGGTAAAGAAAGGAGAGCTAAAGCTTTACAATAATTCTTACAATAACAATCATAACAACAACAACAACAACAACAACAACAATGACAAACCTAAATTTTGGTCAAAGAATAGGAATGTTATTGATAGATGAAATGACGACAATAATGCTACAAAACAACAACCAATCTTCAATTTATCAAGTCAAATCCCAAACAATAACAATCAAGAGAATAGTAAATCCAAGTCTTTCTTCTCCAATCCTCGCAGGAAATTCACAAACATTGGAGAACCCTTGCAATCATCTTTGAAAACTCTTCTTGCAAATAAATTGATTTTACCAGAAGCAAGAAACTACGAACCACAAGTCAAACCTAATTGGTGGAATGACAATCATTTTTGCAATTACCATCGAAACAAAGGACACCAAACTAATGATTATCAAAGATTGAAGCACCTTATCCAAGATTTAATCGGTAATGGAACTATCACAGTGGATAGTCATAAGATGAATGAATCACATCTAGCCTTCAAAACTCCACTTCCAAACTATGAAAAAGGTGAACAATCTAAATGAAAGATGACAAAGGAAAAGCTAAAGTGAACTACACTTATACGTATGATGATGTTGTAAATGTCATCATTGTTAAAGATAACACACCTTCAGAACCAATCAACATCATTACGAGAAGCAAAGCGAAGGTTACATTTCTGGGTATAACAAATGAATCAACATCCACTTCACAAAAATACAACTTAGTGGAACAATTGCAAAGGATACCCACTCAAATATCAATTTTAGAGCTCCTCAAAGTTTCACCTATGCATAAAGAAAATTTTAGAAATAGCTCTAACGAAAACAACAATTTCAAAAGTTCTAGATGTGGATCAGTTCCAAAACATGGTGGGACACCTTATAGCCCCTCATTGCTTATCATTTTCTGAAAATGATGATGCATCCTTGCAACATCCTCACAATTCTCCCTTACATGTTGAAGTCACCATTCATAAAACTCGTGTCAAACACATACTCATAGATGGTGGATCTAGCTTAAACATTTGTGCATTAAGTTTAATAAAGGCTTTGGGATATTCAGAAAATGTAGTAGATCTAAAGAAGAAAATAACTACTAAAGCTTATGATGAAGAAGAGCGTTCTTCTAAAGGAACTGTGGTGATACCAATCAAAATAGGACCTGTGGAAAGGAATACATTATGCTAGGTTTTAGACTTGAATCTGTCTTATAACATTCTTCTGGGAAAACAATGGATTCACAACATGCAAGCAGTTCCTTCTACATATCACCAGTGTGTAAAGTTTCCTCATGAGGGACAAGAAGTCACTACAGTCGTAGACTCCAACCAATATTGCAATAATCTAAAACCAACACAAGATACAAGAGTTCCACATAACAGATAATCAGTCTATCCCACCAAAGGAATTCAAAAAAAATTATGGGAAATCTTTGAGAAAAAGCTTAAATTAAATGATGAAGGAATGGGAAAATATTCTTTACATAGCTTGCCACTTTCACCTAAATCATATGGAAAGCCTACAAATGTTCAACCACGGATCTTAGAAAAATTAGAAGAAATGTTTAATGGAGCATTTGTTAGAGTTAGAATACTTGCAGAAGAAACTAAAGACAAGGACATTCTTAGTTGGTTGTACAAAGATGAAAATGAAATTATAGAAACAACTATAGAAGTCAATATTCCCATAGAGCAATATGACAATGGTTATAAGATCATGCAAAAAATGGGATATGAAGGAAAAAGACTAATTGGTAAGCGACAAGAAGGTATTTCAAAACCTATTTGTCCTCACTCACAATCTAAAGAAGATAAATCAAGACTAGGATATCCAAAATCAAAGCAAAAACAACACAATTATCAACATCCAAGGTGGAGAAAGAAAATAGTCCCTAAAGAAGAACCATGGCAAGAAAAGATACACCAAGCAGTAGAAATAGTGGCCAACAAACAAAAACAAGAAGAATATGAGAAACAGTAGGAATAACTTACAATCAAATGAGAAGAAGAATCTTGCAAACAAGTTCAAGGAATACAAACAAGTTCAAGGAATACAAACAAGTATTGAATCTGATCAAGATATTCGAGAAGAAGTGAAAGAACAGATGGCCAAAACAAGAGAACTTTTCACAAAATTTAATATTCTTGTTAGATATAGTGGTGTAATACTAGACAATGGTTCAGAGACAGATTAAAATGAATATGAATGGGGTCCAGAGCTATCATCTAGTGTATCAAGTGAAGAAAAGGATGAAGAACAAGCAGTTATTACAAATGAAGACTCATCTATCACAAAACAAAGAATAGAGTTGGAAAGAAGACAAGAAGAAATCAGAATTCAGAGGAAAGAGGCATATACAAAACAACAAAAGAAATAGGATGAAAAAGAACAAGAAGTAAAACCACAAGAAACACAAACAATTATTGATCAAATATCAGAAAATAAACAAAATATCAGATTTCTATCAAATGTTGAGCAAAACATACCAAGGTATGAAAGAACCATGGAAGAACTAATAGATAGTCAAGCAGGATTGACTATTAGTCCAAAAGAAGCTGAGTTTGAGAGAAGACAAAAGATAGTAAAAGAATCCTCTATGTCATGTACACAAGCATGTCAACTTCAAAATACAAATGAATCTATTGAAATTAATCAAAAAGGAACTTGTGGTATTAAAGATGTATGTGTTGATATAATCCATTTGTTTGAGGGAGAAACGTTAGATGAAGAGTCACTTGATTGTGAATCACAAAATACCAATCTTGATTTCATTAGAGCTGATTGGAGAGCACTTGGGAGAGACTATCCTCAAGAGAGTTCTATCTATGATATTACCTACTCTACACCAAATTATGACTATTATGCCATGAACCTTGAAGTACCTAACAATGGCGATGACTATGAATTACCCCTTCTTCATCCAGAACTAATTGATTGGGATAACCTAGAAAACCCTGAATTTGATGTCTTTTCCAATGACCACGACTTAGTTGTATATCTTAATGCTGTCGAACCCATAACATCTAAGATATCTTCCATCACGGAATCAAGTAATGTTTCTTGCAGTGAGGAGAATGCCAAACTTTCGAGTCGCAAAATTGAATTAAAACAAGGAAAAAGACTCAGTGTTGAAAACCATTTCATGGCAACACTAGATCAATCAAGAGGAAAAATAAATGATGAATCTGACGGTGAAAACCTTTTTGAGGCACCAGAAGATGGAAAGTTTGACATCCTCCCTGCATATTTTTAGGAGAGATCTGCTATTCTAATAGAGCCAATAGAAGCAATAAACATTGACACAACAAAGGATCCCAAGATACTTCATCCTACTGCATCATTATCAGATAAAGAAAGGAAAGAACACATAGTGTATACACATAAAAATGGCCATGAGCAATTAAATAAATATTTTATATTTATTTAATAATTATTCTTCTATTAAATAGTTAATTTGAAAAGTTTAATTAATTTAATTCATTTTAATGTCTTTCTATTAATTAATATTTTATTAATTAATTCATCTATCATATTCCTCTAAAATAATTAAATATCTAATATTTAATTATTCCTTCAACCAAGTCAATTAAATATCTAATATTTAATTATCTCCTCTAATCAATTAAATATCCAATATTTAATGGTTATTCTCCTATCCTATAGTCTCAAATATTAAATAATTTCTAAATTATTTAAATCCCTTTTCCAACTCATCCTCCATCTCCATTTCATCTTCCCTTTGCCAAATCATCCATCATGTGGCTAAGGAAATTAATATTTCTTAAATATTAATTCATCATTTATCTTCAACTTCCAAATTTAATGAAATATTGTGTACGTACACATATTTCATAACCTCCTTCTATATTCTCTCCAACATCCCTACATCTTAGGAAGGACTTGAGTCCACTTGTCCTATCATGCCTAAATATTCTCCAACCATCCCTAGAGTCTCTCAGTCAACAACCTAGTCAAGGTGAGATGAGTGACACTTGTCTTCTCCTTCCCCCTTTCTCTCAACCTTCACCTTTTCTCACACCCATCCAAATCTACAGATCTGATCATGACCGTTGATTTGAGCCACATCATCTTATCCTCTCAAGGTCTATAAAATCAAGAGCTTCAATTGAGAGAGAGTTAGACTTCAAGAGACTTCAAGTGCATTTTCAGCAAATCATTTATGAAACTTAGGCATCCATGAGTTTTAATCTTGAAGCAAATAGAAATAATCATTTAGCATAATCATTTTAGCATAATCATGTAGTATTGCATATCATTGTATCAGTTAACTATCAGTTATCAGTCCATTCTTCATATGCCATCTTGGAAGCTATCAGTGCATTGTCTGAGAGCACACCATTTGCAACCAGGAACAGTGGAGTTAGGACACAATGAGACAAAAACCATGAAGGTAATATCAATATTTTTATTTCATATGTATTTCATGTAGTTTCATTGGTTGAGTTTGGATTTCCTATAGCATTTCCATTTGTATTTTGTGAAACTAACTTGTTGCAGGTAGCATTCTGAGATGAAATTAGGTTAGCACTTTTGCATTTTGATTTAGCGCATATGCATAGATTAGCACTTATGCTCTTTTTGGTAGCGCATATGCCAATGATGTTAGCGCTTTTGAATTGTTTGTTTGTGCTTTTGCAGCTAAAGTTAGCGATTTTGCTTTGTTTTGCGCATATGTTCTTAGGGTTAGCGCATATGCTAAGGATGATAGCGCTTTTGCATAGGATAGCGCATATGTTCTCTAAGATAGCACATTTGAATTAGAGTGCAAAATTTTTAATCAGATCTTGAAATTAGGCTTGTGGAAGGACAATATATATGGAATATAACATTCAAGTATAAGTGACATTTTCTCTTTCTTATACTTTAAGTTATATTCCATATATATTGTTAGGATGTTTGAGAGGGGTTTCAGACCTCTAGGAGTTATAATGCAAAATCTAGTTTTTGGAAGATCCTCCAAATTTCAGACTTAGTCAAATTTCAGGGCATTTCAGAATCAGGAATGAAAAATTTGTAACCACAATTTGAAATTAGGCTTGTGGAAGCCCACCTAAGGTTTTGGATTTTCACTAACTTCTTTTTTTATTGCAGGTTTCTAACAATTTCTTGCAGATTGGGAGGAGTTAAGTTAGGATTTAGTGATTTCTTTTCTAGTTTTTTCAAAGTTGGTTAAAAAGAACTCATATTTCCTTTTGGGTAAAAAGAACTTTATTTTTCAATTTGGTGTTCTAAAAAGTACCTCACTTGTTTTTGGGCTCTAAAACTAATCACATTTGCAAGGTAAAAAGAACAACAAATCAAACATTTACTTTCTTGCAAAGTTGGGATTCACACCTCAAATTTTGGGTTCTAAAAAGAACAACAATCTTTCATTTTCTTGCAAAGGTAAAAAGCACAATCAATCTGATTTTTTTGCAAGTTAAAAAGAACAATTAACTTGTCCATTCTTACAAAGCAAGCTACTTTTTGCAATGATTTTCATTTTGTTGACCAGGATTTCCAATTCCTAGTTTAGAAAATCATTTGCTGTGTGGGGCTAAAATAAACACCATGCTTGTTGGAGCAACATCTCCAAATAGGACTTAGCCAACAATTGCTTTGAAAAGGTTAAAAAGAACTTTGATTGCTTTGTCTTAAGTGGTAAGTATATGCTCTCCCCTTAATTGGGTGACCAAAAATATCCAAACCCACGCTTTTATGATTTCTTTACTTTCAAGTATTAAATCCTTTAGAGGGCCTGCCTTCCCAAAGCCTCAAAAGGGCTAGTGTGAAGGGTACGACCCAAGTGGTCAACGAATTTATCACCAAGTTTACCAACCCACTATAATCAAATGTGGAGGCGGATGAAAATCCCCTCCAATGGAAGTGTGTATTTGATAGCCTTCCCCTAGTATCCTTGTGATGAGAAAAGCCTTTGTTCTAAAGGTTGGGAAGCCTCTTAATTGTGTTTATCATTTGTCGCGTTGAACAAAATCCTTACTACGAACCATAGAAGTAGAATCTTTGAGCCGAGTCAGTTGCCATACATTGGCAATATCATAGTGCAAGGGTGGGGAAGAATCCGCCCCTAAGATTACTCACCATATATCTCCCAAGATAACTACTCAATTGAGGAGAAATTCTCTTTGGGTTCATTTCTGGCAAAAGGCAAAAAAATGGGCACCCTCTAGGGGGTGACAAGGCTGTTTGAGCTAACAGAGTATCGAGACTAGTGGGCTATGATATTGTTGATGACCTTTGAATAAAGTGTCTATCTGATGTGTCCTTTATTGTAAATGAAACTAGTGAAAACATTGGGGATTTGAAAATATCCTCACAAAAACATACACTCAATGTTTAGCATAGGGACGATCATTGTTTTTATGTGTGTTATGTCTTCTTGTTATGAACATTGAAATATCTTGCAAATCAACCAATACAACAATCAATTTAAAACAAAGAGAAAAGAGCAACCTTAGAGAGAAAAGAATTTCCAAATCCAACAAAGCACTTTTCTGAGGTGGTTATCAACTTTTCAACTATCTTAGGCAATAATTTCATCCAACAAAATTAGGGGAGTATCAAACCAAGTGATCAAGAGTTTATCATCCAACTATCTCAACAACAACAATACCTAGCTAGGTATTCAAGTTAGTCAAATCAAGTTTCCATATCAAGAGACTTTATCCATATCATTTGACGTGCCTTGTCATAGGGGCCTATCAAACAAACCCTACATTAGACTTAGTGAGCTTGAATATCTAAAACAAAACATCCATCAGTTCAACAACATCAACCTATCTAAACTGAAACTTTAATCACTCATGTGACCATCTCATGTCACTTGAAAAAGAAGAAGCTTATTCAAAGGAAATGAGTCGTAGCCTAAATCAAGATCAAGATATCATGGCTCTCCAATCTAATCCCATTTTTGATCAAGATCCTACCTATCAAGAATCTTATGATGATCCCCTAAAATTTTGATATTCCATCCATGATGATCCCCTTTTATCTCAAGAGTGGAGTCCCATTCAACATCCACCTCCTAAGCAAAAGCATGATATCCCTTCCATCTCCTTCACTAGTCTAATTCAAAATCAAGAGAAAAGCACAAACTCGAATGATCCTACTCCAAGTCAAGATCAAGATCAAGAAAACTCTTCATCCTCCAAATCCATTTTAGATCCTTTCATTCCAAATTCAAACTCTTCATCCTCCAAATCTATTTTAGGTCCTTTTGTTCCAAAGTCAAACTCTTCATCCTCCAAATCCATTTTAGGTCATTTCGTTCCAAAGTCAAACTTTTCATCCTCCAAATCCATTTTAGGTCCTTTCATTCCAAATTCAAACTCTCCATCCCTTCCATCCATCTTAGGTCCTTACTTCCCTCCATCCACTATTCCATCACCTCAAATGATCCATAAGAAAGATCAACAAAGGCACACATTTTTGAACTTCTTTCAAACAACTATCTAAACATCTTTCCAAAACTATTCTTCCATCATTTCCTTTATCTATTTTGGGTTCTTATGTCCCAAAATTGAATTTTCCTCCATATCTTCATTACTTCTTAAGTTGTGTACCAACACTCATCTTGAATACATTTCCATCTATCCTCGCACAAATCTTCAAACATTCTATCTATTATCCAACACATCTTTTCTATCCTTCCATCCATTTCATTCATTCCTTTGCATAAATTCATCATTTGTGAAATAGGCATTTGTGTCATTTTGTCACATGCTTGCCCATGCTTGAATCTCATGTTTAGTCCATTTCCTAGATATCTATTCATGATACACTTCAGAATCTGAGGTTGTTCTTCTTCAACATTATCTTTTGGTTGGGATACACACTCAATCTAGAAAAGAACCACTTATCATATCTTGGTACCGACATCTTTTGATTACTATATCTCATACACTTAATCAATTGTTCTAAATCATTGTGATCTCTTAGTCGAAGACATGGCTAGTGAAAAATCTAAAATCTTTCTTCAGCGCCACTGTAATTATCAAACCCATGTAAGTTTCATTACTTACAAGCCAATGCAATCAAAATAGAAAAAGAAAAAGACAATATCAAAAGATCTAGAGAATGATTAGAAAAATAAAATAAAATGAAATATCAAAAGCTTGGCTATGGGAAAATGCGAATAACTCCATCGGGGTTATGGATGCCTAGCTGGCAATGGAGCAATATTTGTGATATTACAACGATAACCTCATTGGATCTATGGATTATTTCTGGCAGCGAGGCTCTATTTAGGATGCTTTTGAAGTCAGGGTAACTCATGTAGCTAGCCACGTTGGATTCTGAAGATTACAATGATCATATGAGCCAGAATGAACCCAATTACACACACATGGGTAATCAAAGAATAAGTACCTTGATCTAGTTTGGGATTCTTCTTCCCTTTTGAGTCTATTTCCTAGTTGCTAGATATGTTTGGTTGAATTTATCAGAGGTTCTAAGTGTGGGTTGGGTCTCTATCTTTGAAAAGTTTAGGAACACTTATTCAAGTGGTGCTAAATATTGTGACAATCTTACATATCACCTCTTTACAAATGGAGACTTCTATAATTGGGGTCAAAGTTTCATCCACTCTATTCTTCATACCACATCTCCCATTATCCTTCCTCTAGTATCCATTACCCTATCTAAATTCATCCAGTGCTATCTACAATCTTGCTTCATGCTAATTTATACCATATATCCTAACTATTCATTTCTTCCATCATCTATCACTATCTATGATCTTGTTTCTCCTATCCATATCCCCTTTTCGATCCTTGATCTTGATCAAAATTAAGGACAAAAACATGATTTTAAAAAGCTCTTGAAATGTCTCTTCATGTTCCATAACAAGATGCATCCATCTTTCACCCATTCATCTTCAGCTCAACAATTCATCCATTCCTTGTCTTGCTATACACTGGGGGAAACAAATACATATTTCTTCTAAATCCAAAAAGCTAACCAAAAAATAAAAAATAAAAAATAAATCAACAAAAAGCATATAAAGTCTTAAAAAAAATCAAAATATGGAAAAAAATGCAATAAATTTAGATAGTGAGTTCCTCCATCTATGAGATCGCTTTGCGCACCTATCTACTCCATCCTATTGCATCAATCACTTCCATCTATCTTAGCTTATCCATTCCATCTTTCACATCCATTTCTCTTAATCATTTAGCAAGAAATATGCAACTTACCAACAGTTATCAATCTTTGACATACTTGTCGTAGTCACTGTCTTAGATTTTATCAAAATCAATCATATCTGCATTTGTTTCCTGCCATGGTTTGGATATTGATCAATTCATACATCCATAATAACTAAATCCTTTTGCTAAGGTGATCTTTTGAATCTTTGAAAATCCAAAACATTCAGAAAACTTAGAAAAACCAAAAACATCTAGGGTTTTGAAACAGATAACGAGCAACAAAGCAACGAAGATCAAGGCATTTCATCAATAACTGAATCATGAAATGCAGGAAATCAAGAATTGATCAACAAGCAATAAAGGATTATCAAAGATAATTCATCAAGATGATTATATCAGTTAATGACCATAAGAACATGTTAATAACATGCAAGATTCAATGTTTATATCTTGATTTTATTGCTAATCATGTACTCTATGCAACTCAAGGATGTCCATGACCAGAGAAGTTAAGATGGGGCATGGTTATTTTCTTTGATTATTGTCTGTGGTTGATCTCTTACTATGGTATGTACTTGTCTCAGGATATGATCAACAAAAGATCAAGGAGGACATTCCAAGTCATGCATGAAAGGAGATAATCCTTGTATGTTCTGCAAGCAATACTCAGGTCAACTTGATTCATTATATCAAGTTGCTTGTATTAACTTACTATATCAAAATCCATTTAAGGAATACTTAGGACATCTTGAATCATTATGTCAAGTTGCTTGCATTTTCTTACAACATTTTAAAGCTCAATGATGAAATCAAGCACTGTTACAAGATAGCATATGAAGAATGGCAGTACAATTTTTAGTTAGATCGTTTCATTAGCTCATTATTCATCTGCATTATAAGCATTCATGGTTAGTTGCATTATAAGCATATCATTTCATTAATAGATCAATGGTCATAAATAAAGATTGAGTGTACTTGGACAAACAAAAACAATTTGCATTTAATCATTGTAGGTGCATTCATTTTTAGAATCATTTTAATCATCATCCATTTCATTTAGTTGTATATAAATTATTGCATTAATTTACATTCAATTAAGTGCATTTCATTCATCATGCACTATATCATCATCATTATTTGCATTATCATTCCATTAACGATCATTTAGTTGCATCTTTAGACTTAGATTCATGAATATTACATATAAAATCAAAAACATTTCATGTAGATAATTTGTATTTACATCATCATAAGCATTAAAGCAAATATTCATTTGCATTTCCATATAGATCATCGCATTTGCATCATTTACATATCAATTAAGTTAGTCATCATTTTCATTTGCATCCAAGATCATCAAAATCAAAAATCAAGAAAAGCATTTATCATTGCATCATCATATAAAGCATCATCATCAAATAGAATAACATGCATAAATATCATTATCCATCTAATCATGCATCCATATAATCATCATATAAAGCATCATCATCAAATAGAGTAGCATAATAAAGATCATCATCATATAGAATCCATGTTTGCATATAGAATCATCATAAAACAATAAAAAGTCCAAGTATACAATGATATCAGATAAAAAATACAAGTGCCTCCAAATCAAGTCATGACTGTCCTGTACCACTACCACCTGACTCTGTTCGTCTCTATGGCCATGGGCGAGAAGATCCTCTAGATGCCTATCTCCCATGATCATCAGTCCTTTGAGGAGGTCCCATGACCCCACCACTACTAGTATCCATCAACACGGTGATATGATAAGTACCTTCTCTCTGGCTCTCTGCAACTACCTCCTCATATCGTCGTCGCTAGTGGGAAGTCTCCTTCCCAGCCTGAACTAATGCTCTAACAGTGTCAGCTGAGAGAGTACCCGATCGAACCTACTGAATATGATCAAGAAGGCCCTGAGTATCCTGCTATCTCCTAACAGCTCTATCTCTCTCATCCATAAGAGTCTACACCTATGCTCAAAGCTGATCAATCTGTGCTCTAAGACCATCAATGGTCTCCTGCTTTGCCATATCATGCACTGGTGCATCCCGCTGTGGTGCATGAACCCCAATCACCTCCTCACCACCACCCTGTCTAACTATTGGAATCTTTGTCCGAGTAGCTCTCACAATCCGTCATTTAATAAGGGGAATATGATCCTCTAGATCCTCATCATCTCCACCATGAGCTGTAATAACCCTAGGGTCTGGCTGAATCTGTCCAAAATAAATGCCTCTCCCGCAACCCCCATCCAGTCCAGTCACCCTGCCTCCTCCTGTCAATGACAACCCTCTTGGTGATCTCATACCTGCCCTGCGATGCTCCCTCCCAATCCATCCAACATCCCTCCCACCCATAGGACGTGGTCTCCCAATCCTGCCAACCGGTCCAAACGGTCCTCCACGGACTCTCAATCGACCTCCTCTACATCCAGGTCTCCTACCACCACCTCCTCCATCCCCACCCTCATCTCCACCTCCCCTAGCCTCCTGAGAAGCTCTAAGTTCTCATCTCCGTCTATGTCTCCTAAAAAATGGATCATTTAAATCATCATCCTCATCTCCTGAGTTGGGAGGAGGATCTGCTAGATTAGTAATAGGAGGAAATGGATGAGCTAGTATATACTGAGCATAATCTGTAGTAACCCCAGGATCAAGAATGTGTAATCTCATATCATAAGCCACTCTTAGAGTAGAAAGAAAATCTGTGCGAGCAATCTAAAATGACAAGGAAGGTCCCCAATCTCATCTATCTCTATACCGCCGAGCATATATCATCACACCAGTAGGCATAGGCTGAATGATCCCAAACTGTCTAAGAATGCAACTAATCACCTATCACTCAACAATGTAAGGAGTCCGACCAATGAGATATCTACTCTGCATGATAAATGGTAATGTCTATGCATCATCCATCCATGGCTCACAATCAACATATGGTCTCCAAGTAATGCTATCCAATGAATCAAGCACTCAATGCCAATACTCCATCTTACCTAGCTTATGCTGAGTAAGGATACTTGCATAAAAATACACATATGGCCGTGTCTCTCCATGAACTCTATGATGGATAGGCTGAGTCACAACAATGTGCTCCCAGCACCAAATCTGCAATAAAGTGCATCCTATAGACAAACTAGCACTCTCATCATACACCACATGATGAAGATCATGATATAAATGTGCAAGCATGCAAACACCCCAAGCATATCAAGTACGATGCTGCATCATACTTAGGAGAATCTCACCCCATCCAACAGAAAAACCTTGCGATCGCCTATCAGGACAAATAAATTCTCCAATCAAACCAACAAGAATCACATGAAGAGTCTCGTAGTACATCACCATATCCTCCCATCAGATCTCTCCTCTAGTGAAGCAATCATTAGCAAACACGGCTCTGTAAGCTTCTGTCCCAACACGATCCTGAAAATCATACTGCACTAACTCACCAGTCACTGGGATGTGCAAAATCCTATACACATCCTTGAGCGTCACACTAATCTCACCAGTGGGCAAGTGGAAAGTGTTATGCTCACTGTGCCATCTCTCGGCTAACACCGTCAACAATCCTCTATTATGTGTAATCTCAGGCATATACAACAGATGGCATAAACCACAAGCATCTATATGTCTAACCTCAGCCTGTGTCAACTTTGACACTAAATGATGTACTACTGGTAATTTCTCCCGACACTGGAGAAAATCAAGTTTCTCCTATTTATCAAGAGAATTCAATCAATCATCAGCTAATCTATCTATCTATCAAATCAAACTGAAGCAACCTACGCTATCAAATCTATCAAATCAAAGCAATCGCTAATCTATCTATCTATCAAATCAAATTGAAGCAAATTACGCTATCAAATAATTTTAAAATCTATCAATCATGGTTTTCTATGAATCACTGAGTTCACTCTGCTAAGCTCTTGCATCGAAAACTAAATCGATTTCTTAGAGCTACTCAATCAATCAAATCAAACAACTCAATCAAATCAATCAATCAATCAATCAAGTCCCTATTCATCATACATGCACATCAAACACATTAAATCTAATCATCAAAGTGATTTTTAACATTTTGCACTTATCAAAAACATCAATTTTGAGCATATGCGCTATCCTATTGAGCATATGCGCTATCCTATGCAAAAGCGCTATCATCCTTAGCATATGCGCTAACCCTAAGAATATATGCTCAAAACAAAGCAAAATCGCTAACTTTACCTGCAAAAGTGCAAACAAACAATTCAAAAGCACTATCCTATGAAAAAGTGCTAACATCATTGGCATATATGCTACCAAAAAGAGCATAAGTGCTAATCTATGCATATGCACTAAACCTAATTGCATATGCGCTAAATCAAAATGCAAAAGTGCTAACCTAATGTCGAAAAAATGAAAAAATTCAAAAATTTCAAAAACGCGCTTAATAACATGAAAAGTTGCACGACAAGTTAAAAACGAAGCTTAGGATAAGATACATACTGGATACCCATACTCGAGAGGTCATTGATATCGTTGAACATGCTCAAAACGATGGTTCTCCATAGGAATCACTATTTCACCACCTCACCAAGAAAATTTTCTTCACAAGCTGACAAGGATAACAATGAAATTAAAATTAGCCTTGGTTAATTTTATATTTAGTATTTGAAGAGTAATTAATGCTACTCAATGGGGCAATTTAATTTGTTTTTAAAAATGAATTTAATTGATGAAACCTTTTATGAATTATCATAAGATCAATCATTCAAACCAAAGTTTTCAATAATTTCACGATCAATCTCCTGAGGGGGCACACAATTAGGATTTTCATCTTCATTAGGCGCATTATCGAGACTTGATTTAATCTTTGAAACAATGTCATCTCGACATCATTTCAAAGAGGGGCAAAATGTATACAAATAAAAATGGCTATGAGCAATTAAATAAATATTTTATATTTATTTAATTATTATTCTTCTATTAAATAGTTAATTTGAAAAGATTAATTTATTTAATTCATTTTCATGTCTTTCTATTAATTAATTCATCTATCATATTCCTCTAAAATAATTAAATATCTAATATCTAATTATTCCTTTAACCAAGTCAATAAAATATTTAATATTTAATTATCTCCTCTAATCAATTAAATATCCAATATTTAATGGTTATTCTCCTATCCTATAGTCTCAAATATTAAATAATTTTTAAATTATTTAAATCCCTTTTCCAACTCATCCTCCATCTCCACTTCATCTTCCCTTTGCCAAATCATCCATCATGTGGCTAAGGAAATTAATATTTCTTAAATATCAATTCATCATTTATCTCCAACTTCCAAATTTAATGAAATATTATGTACGTACACATATTTCATAACCTCCTTCTATATTCTCTCCAACATCCCTACATCTTAGGAAGGACTTGAATCCAATTGTCCTATCATGCCTAAATCTTCTCCAACCATCCATAGATTCTCTCAGTCAGCAACCCAATCAAGGTGAGATGAGTGACACTTGTCTTCTCCTTCCCCCTTTATCTCAACCTTCACGTTTGCTCACAACCATCCAAATCTACAGATTTGATCATGACCGTTGATTTGAGCCACATCATCTTATCCTCTCAAGGTCTATAAAATCAAGAGCTTCAATTGAGAGAGAGTTAGACTTCAAGAGACTTCAAGTGCATTTTCAAGCAAATCATTTGTGAAACTTAGGCATTCATGAGTTTTAATCTTGAAGCAAATAGCAATAATCATTTAGCATAATCATTTTAGCATAATCATGTAGTATTGCATATCATAGTATCAGTTATCAGTCCATTCTTCATATGCCATCTTGGAAGCTATTAGTGCATTGTCTGAGAGCACACCATCTGCAACTAGGAACAATGGAGTTAGGACACAATGAGACATAAACCATGAAGGTAATATCAATATTTTTATTTCATATGTATTTCATGTAGTTTCATTGGTTGAGTTTGGATTTCTTGTAGCATTTCCATTTGTATTTTGTGAAACTAACTTGTTGCAGGTAGCATTATGAGGATGAAATTCAAGTCGACACACATAGAATTCTTCAAACAAAGACAGATAAATTTTGCTTGGTCCTATGCAGACATGCCAAGACTTGATCCAAATCTTATCATGCATCATCTCAATATGGATGTAAAAGCAAAACTAGTTAAACAAAAGCTAAGGAATATGCATCCACACATCGCTCTCCTTGTAAAAGATGAGCTAAAGAAACTATCGGATGTGGGTTTCATAAGACTTGTTGCCTATCCAGAATGGGTTTCAAGCATTGTGCCAGTGTCAAAGCTAGATAAAAGGATAAGAGTATGCACTGATTTAAGAGATTTGAACAAAGCATGTCCCAAAGATGATTTCCCACTACCCTGATGAATACTAAGAGGGGGGGAGGGGTGAATTAGTATGCCAAAAATCTTTACACTTAAACACTTTACAAGACTGACAGTAAATCGGTAAAACAATTTAGCAGACAAACCGGTTAGCACACATGCAAACCAAATAGCAAATAACACATTCACCCACAAAAGCACAAACACCATAACACATGAGATTTTGACGTGGAAACCCAAATGGGAAAAACCACAGTGAGATGGAACTCACAAGTAACTATCTGTAGAATAGGAACTAGACCGGTTAAGGTCTTACAATGTTCTTTACCAGAACAGATCCTGTTAGGAATCTCAATCTTTGTTAGGAGATAAGTCCGTTTAAAGACTACCTTGCTAGAGGATTTTAGATCCACAGATGTGAACCACCTTGTTAGAGGATTTACAAAAGGCTTTTGGGCCTACCCGGTTAAGGGCTACAGACTTGTCAAAGATGTGAGTAGTCAACAAGTGATTGATCTAGCTAATAGCGTAGGCTACTTGGTTAGATCCTTGATAGCCCGTTTCTAATGCATTCCAGCATTGCTTCAATCTTCTACACATTCATACTCTCTCTTACTCCCATTCCAGCATTCTAGCATTGCCACCTTAAACCCTAGCAACAACATAAACTTTTGCTACAACCACATCAACCACCTAAAAACCCTAGACATGATGTCCCTATAAAGGAATCTGATTTCATGTTGGTCCAATAGGATTACAATCCAATTCCCTAGGTTCAATGAACCTCGACATACTTGGTAACACGACACAAAAAGCACCGTTAAAGTGTCGGTACATCAAACAATCGGTGGATGGTAACTCATTGTAAAATGCCGGTTGGTAACTCATCATAGAGTATTACCGGTTCATACAAAATACCGGTTCAAGCAAAAAGTCGGTTGCCAGTTTGACAAAAATGCCGGTTGCCGGTTTGACAAAAATGAAGACTGGGAAATATGTGTTCTGCCGCTTTGATCCTTCGTGCCGCTTGAGATCCTTGAACCGCTTGGGGTCTACATACCACTTCAGATCGGTAAACACATTCTGCAAAACACCAATAGTCTAACGACTATAATACAACATACCAGTTGCAACATATTCTGGTTGAGCTTAGGCTCATACATATAAAGAAGATCTCAATGTAAGTGTGTGTCCATCAATGACAATCACATCATAAACATAAAAAATGCCAACATACCCAACATTGATATAATTGTGGACTTATCAGCAGGACATGAGATGTTTTCATTAATGGATGGATTCTCGGGGTACAATCAAATAAGAATTGCCCCTGAAGATCAAGAAAAGACAACATTCACCTATGCATGGGGTACTTACTGCTAGAATATTATGCCATTTGGGCTTAAGAATGTAGCAGAAACTTATCAAAGAGCCATGACAACAATTTTCCATGATATGATGCATACATTTATGGAAGATTATGTAGATGATATACTTGGAAAATCTCATACAAGAAAGAACATTTAAATATCCCGGGCAAGATCTTTGAGAGGCTCGAACAATATCAGTTAAGATTGAATCCAAAGAAATTTGCATTTGGAGTAACCTCCGGAAAACTTCTTGGGTACATTATATCAGCTCATGGAATTGAAGTGGATCTAGAAAAGGTCAAAGCTATCATGGAAATAGAGTCACCTAGAAACATAAGTCAATTGTGTTCTCTACAAGGGAGATTACAATCAATGAGAAGATTTGTCTCTCAATTAGTAGATAGATGTCATCCATTCACTCATCTTTTACATAAGAATTTTGCATTCAAATGGGATAAGAAGTGCAAAGAAGCTTTTATAAAAATCAAAGAATATCTGATGAGTCCTCTAGTACTGGTTTCACCAATCAAAGGAAAACCATTGTTACTTTACATTTCAACAACAAATATATCACTAGGAGCTCTTTTAGCACAACATGATGAAGAAGGTAAAGAGAGAGCAGTGTATTACATCAGTAGAACACTTGTAGGCTATGAATTGAACTATACATCAGTTGAGAAGACATGCCTAGTAGTTGTATTCACAACTTAGAAATTGGGACATTATATACTGACTCATTCTATGAAACTGGCAAAAAAAATAGATCCACTAAAGTATTTGCTGAACAAGTCAACTTTGATAGGTAGACTAGAAAAATGGGTTATGGTACTAAGTGAGTTTGATATAGAATATGTTGATCAAAAAGCTATCAAAGGACAGGTCATTTCTGATCAATTAGCTGAAGCACCCTTACAAGATGACATACCATTGCACATTGAATTTCCTGATGCAGACATTCTGACAATAATCACAAAGTTTTGGGAGTTGTACTTTGATGGTTACTATACACAATATGGATCAAGCACCATAATTTTGTTCTTCATGCCTCAGGGACACACAATTCCAAAATCATATAGTCTACGCTTTCCATGCACAAACAATACTGCAAAATATGAAGCATTGACTATTGGGCTCAAAATGGCTATTGAACGGAACATTAAGGAATTACATGTTTATGGTGATTCACATCTTATAATCAACCAAATAAATGATGATTATCAAACTAAGGATGACAAGCTCATGCCCTACAAATAGTTGGTAGACGAGTTTAATAAACATTTTGAAGAAATATCATTTACTCAGATCCCAAGAAATGAGAATAAAGTAGCAGATGCAATGGCTACAATAGCATCTTTTATAGAATCAAGAGAATCAACAATGTTATGAATTCCTGGTGGAAGATATCTTGAACCCTACCATTGAATCCCAACATACCCACATGATTTTCCATATATCTGGAACCGATCAATCTTTATACAATCAAACTTATCAATACTTAAAAGAGAATATCCTTCCTCCTGACCTATCTCACAATCAGAGAAGAAATTTTATCCATCAGTCATCCCGCTATACTATTATTGCTGATACCTTATATAGGTGAGTTCTAGATAGCACTTTATTGAGATGTCTTAAACAAGAAGAATCTAAGAAAGTTCTTAACGAAGTTCACATAGGTATTTGTGGCACACACTCAAGTGGATTAATGTTGGTTAAGAAAATTATTTGTATGGGTTACTATTGGCCTACTATGGAGAGAGATTCATTTACATATGCCAAGAAATGCAAACAATGTTAGATCCATGAGAATCTCATCCATGCACCAACACAAGAATTGCATCCTATGGCAGGATCATGGCCATTATCCCAATGGGGTCTTGATTTGGTAGGTAAGATAAATCCTTCATGCTCTAATGGACATAAGTTCATTCTGACTGCTACTGAGTATTTCACTAAATGGATTGAAGTAGTACCTTTGATAAAAGTGACATGAAAATGAATATCATCATTCATCTTGAATTATATAATATGTCGCTATGGAGTCCCTATGACCATTATCACTAATAATGGATGACCATTTAAGAATCAAGATGCGAAGAAACTATGTGAACGATTCCATATCCAAGATAGGTTTTATAAACCATATTATCCATAGGGAAATGGTCAAGAATAGGCATCAAATAAAACAGACTTGAAAATCCTGAAGAAAACAGTCAATGAAGCTGGTAAAGACTGACACATTCAGCTAAATCCTGTTCTTTGGGCATACCGAACCAGCATTCACACACCAATAGGAGCAACTCCATATTGTTTAGTCTATGGATTAGAAGCCATATTACCAGTAGAAGTAGAGATACCTTTTCTTCAAGTTTCCTTGAAAGGTCTTATACCAGAAGAAGAACAACGAGTCTCTAGACTTCAAGAACTTGAGTTGATTCAGGAACGTCACCAAAATGCAATAGATCATTTGAAGGCATATCAACAGAGAATGGCGAGAAGTTATAATCACAGAGTCAAGCCACACATTTTTCAGATTGGAGATATAGTTCTAATGGATAATCCAATAAATCAACAAGACTGCGAAAAGAAGGGAAAATTTGAACCAAATTGGTTAGGTCCTTTTGTCATAGTAGCAACATATGGCATCTACCCTTGAAGGTGATTGGTTTGATGAACCTATAAATTCCATCTATCTTAAGAAATTCTATGCTTGAGATATAAAGTCCTGAAGAAATCAGTAAAAAGCATATAAAGTCCTAAAGAAATCAATAAAAAGCATATAAAGTCCTAAAGAAATCATTAAAAAGCATATAAAGTTTTGAAAAAATCAGTAAAAATCAGAAAAGTAGAAAATCTCTAAAAAGCATATAACAGTGAAAACAAAATAATAATAAATCAAAATATAAAAATAAAATGCAATAAATTTAGATGGTGCAAACCTGGTAAATAGGCACTATCTAAAAGTGAGTTCTTCCATCTATGAGATTGCTTCATGCATCTATTCAACATATCACACCTATCCACTCCATCCAATTTGCATCTATCGCTTCCATCTATCCTAGCTCATCCATTTCATCTTTTGCATCCATTTCTCTGAACCATTTAGGAGGAAATATGCAGCTTACCAACAATTATCAATCCGTGACATACTTAGTCTAGTCATTGTCTTGGATTTTATCAATCAATCTACATCCCACCATGGTTTGGATCATTCTTTGTACATCCATAATAAAGTTTTGTTTCCGCTGGGGGAAAAATCCTAATTCCTTTTGCTAAGGTAATCTTTTAAATCTTTGAAAATACAAAACATTCGAAAAACTTAGAAAATCCAAAACATCTAGGGTTTTGAAATAGATAACGAGCAACAAAGCAACAAAGATCAAGGCATTTTGTAACAACTGAATCATGAAGCAATGAATCAACTACCAAGTAATGGAAGATTATCAATGATCATTCATCAAGCTGATTATATCAGTTAAGGACCATGACAACATGTGAATGACATACAAGGTTCAATGTTTATATCTTAATTTTATTGCTAATCAGGTACTCTATGCGACTCAAGGATGTCCATGACTAGAGAAGCTATGATGAGGCATGCTTATTTTATTTGTTTGCTATCCATGGTTTATCTCTTATTAAGGTATGTACTTGTCTAAGGATATGATCGACAAAAGATCAAGGAGGACATTCTGAATCATGCATGAAAGGAGATAATCCTTGTCTATTCTGCAAGAAATACTAAGGTCAACTCGATTCATTAAATCAAGTTGCTTGTATAAACTTTCTATATCAAAATCCATGTAAGAAATACTCAGGTCAGCTTGAATCATTATGTCAAGTTTCTTGTATTTTCTTACAACATTTTAAAGCTCAATGATGAAATCAAGCAATGTTATAAGACAACATATGAAGAATGGAAGTATCATTTTAGTTAGATCATTTTTAGATTAGCTCATTATTCATCTGCATTATAAGCATTCATTGCTAGTTGCTTTATAAGCATGTCATTCCATTCAGAGATCAATGGTCATAAATAAAGATTGAGTATACTTGGACAAACAAATACAATTTGCATTTGATCATTATAGGTTCATTCATCTTTAGAATCATTTAAGATATCATCATTCATTTCCTTTAGTTACATTTCAATCATTGCATTAGTTTGCATTCCATTAAGTGAATTTTACTGATCATGTAGTATATCATCAATATTATTTGCATTAGGTTCATTATCATTTTAGTTCATTTTTATCCATTAAATTCACTTAGTTGCATCTTTGCACTTAGATTCATTCATCATAATCATTATAAACATTACATATAAACATCCATAAGTTGCATTTCATAATCATCATTTGCATTTTTACATCATCAAAATTAAAAAACATTTCATGTAGATCATTGCATTTAAAATCATTATATGCATACATTTAAGAAAAAAAAAAATCAACATTCATTTGCAATCTCATATAGATCATTGCATTTGCATATCATTTAAGTAAGTAACCATTAAAGTGCATCCATGATCATCAAAATCAAAAAATCAATTGCATTTTCATTTCATCATTATTGCATCATATCGAGCATCATCATCATAAAATAAAGGAAAGAAAAGATCATAAAAACATAATATATGAATCAATGCATATAAATCATCATCATATAGAGTCCATGTCTGCATATAGATCAACATAAAACAATAAAAGGTCAAAGTATACAATGATATTAGATCAATGATAAAATACAAGTGCCTCATCAATATAAATCAAATCAAGGTTGTCCTATACCACTACTACCTGACTCTATCCGTCTCTATGGCTGTGGGTGAGAAGATCCTCCAGATGGTCATCCCCCTCGATCACCAGTCCTCTAAGGAGGTCCCATGACCCCACCACTGCTAGTATCCATCCTCACATTAGTATGATAGCTACTTGCTCTCTGGCTCTGTGTGACTAAATCCTCATATAATCATCGCAGTGTGCTGTCTCCTTCCCAGCCTGAAATAGTGCTCTAACAGTATCGACTGAGAGAGTGCCAAATCCAACCTGCTGAATGTGATCAAGAAGGGCCTGAGTATCCCACTCTCTCCTAACAGCCCTGTCTCTCTTTATCAAATGTGTCTGCACCTATGCCCTAAGCTGATCTATCTATGCTCTGAGATCATCCAAGGTCTCTTGCTCTGGCACATCTTGTTGAGGAACATGATCCTAAATCCCCTCATCTCCACATGCTAGAATCTTAACCTGAGTAGCCCTCAAGAACCATCATCTAATGAGAGGAACATGATCCTCTAAATCCTCCTCCTCTCCACCATGAGCTACATTAACCCTAGGATCTAGTTGGATATGACCAAAATCGATGCCTCTCCCATGGCTCCTATCCAATCCAGTGCTCCTGCTCCCCCCTCAAAAAATCAATACATCTAGATCCTCCTATAACATGATATCAACAAACTGTCAGTTCTTGATCAAATCAATCGCTTTGATCCATTAATCAGCTATCCTATCCACTCACTTGAGATTTCTATCAATCTCTTTGACCACATATTAGTGATGCTCATTCATCATGAGGTTACACATCTAGTCTATCCAATCTTGAGTTTACATCATTGACATTCATCAATCATGAAATCAATCAAAGTCTATCCTATCAGATCATCAACGCTTCGAGTTTAAATCATTGACCCTCATCGATCATGAGGTCAATCAAACTCTATCAATCATCAAATCAAGAAGAATATCAAAGTAATCAAAGAGCAGACATTTTCATCAACCAAAGTTGTAGACATTTTAAATCATTTATCGTGAAATTAATCGCTTATCCATTTTTTTTACAATTTCACGATTAATCTCCCGAGGGGGCACACAATTAGGATTTTTATCTCCATTAGGTGTATTATCCAGACTTGATTTATCTTTGAAACAATGTTGTCTCGACATCATTTCAAAGAGGTGCGAAATGCATACACATAAAAATGGCTATGAGCAATTAAATAAATATTTAATATATATTTAATAATTATTCTTCTATTAAATAGTTAATTTGAAAAGATTCATTTATTTAATTCATACCATATTTTTCTATTAATTAATTTAATTGAAACTTTTTATTAATTAATTCATTAATCCTTTTGTTCTAATCAATCAATTAAATATCTAATATTTAATGGTTATTCTTCTATCCTATAGTCTCAAATATTAAATAATTTCTTAAATTATTTAATCCCTTTTCGAACTCACCTTCCATCTCCACTTCATCTTTCCTTTGCCAACTCATCCATCATGTGGCTAAATTAATTCAACAAAATAAAATAAGTAAAACATTTATTAGCCACTTATCTCCAACTTCCAAAACTAATGAAATATTGTGTATGTATACATATTTCCTAACCTTCTTCTATATTCTCTCCAACATCCCTATATTTTAGGAGGACTTGAGTCCACTTGTCCTCTCATTCCTACATCTTCTCCAACTATCCTATATCCTCTCAAGTCTTCAACTCAGTCAAGGTGAGATGAGTGACACTTGTTTTCTCCTTCCCCTTTTCTCTCAACCTTCAGCTTCTTACTCATAGCCATCCAATTTGTAAGATTCGATCATGACGGTTGATCTCTACCACCTAAGCTCATGCACTCAAAAATATATAAAAAGAGGTCTCCTAAGCCATTTTGAAACTAATAGAAAAATAGACTAATAGCTAATCATATAGTCATTCTAGGAGTCTTCATTTTGCATCCGTGAGTTTGAGTTTGAAGCAAATAGCATTTTAGAGTTTTTGAGCATAAATCATTTTCACAACATTTTAGCTTAATATCATTTGCATATCATAGAACCAGTTAACTATCAGTCCATTCTTCATATGCCATCTTGGAAGCTACCAGTGCTTGTCTGAGAGAAAATCATTTGCAACCAGGAACAATGGAGTTAGGACACAATGAAACTTAAGTCATGAAGGTAATAATGTTTTTAAATTTTATATTCATTTCATGTAGTTTCATTGGTTGAGTTTGGATTTCCTGTAGCATTTCCTTTGTATTTTGTGAAGCTAATATGCTGCAAGTAGTATTCTGAAGATGAAATTCAAGTCGACACAATGTTAACTCAGGTGTTGTGATATGTGCATACCGAAGAAACTCCTCATGTACCCCCCAATTCGAGATAGAAAGTTCACTGGGAAGTGATTACCCAGAAATTCAAAGCTTGGCATGCCTGAGAAGTGTGTGCCGAGGGTGGAGCCAGTGTTGTCAGGCTTCTATCTATTCAATTGGATGTGGTATTTTATGGTTAGGAGATTTAACACATACTATCATTTAACTATCCATAGGGGTATACTTAACTGATTTTAATCTACTTTATGGTCAAATATTCATGCTTGCTATGTTTGGTGTCGAGTCTTTTGTTGAAATATCAGTCTAGTGGGTTTGAAGTCATTTCTAGCAGGTTCATGGTCTAGGGTAACGGGTTTGCAGTCGCATTCTAGCGGGAATGTTGTTAATTTTGAGCCATAAGTGATACACTTAGCGTAGTCACTGTCACTCTATCAACCAACGGGTTTGCATTTTAAACCTACAAGTTTGCTCCCTGAAGTAACAGGTTCACTCTTTAGTGTCTGTTACCCTGTTCCGACAGGTTTGCATCCTGAAAGAACAAGTTTGTACCCTGAACTAGCGGTTTTTCTCTTTTAAGTGTTTGTCACCCTGTTCCAGTGGGTTCGCACCCTGAACTAGTGAGTTTTCACCCTGAAGCAATGGGTTTTCAATCAGTTTCGAATCTTGCTAGTCTTGTCCTAGCATCTTTGTACCTTGTTTTAGCAGATTCATGCCTTGTTTTGGCAAATTTGTGGCCTATTATAGCGAGTTTACCTTATCTTGTCATGATTTGTTAGTTTAGTCTCGTTGTGCTGTCAGATTTCTATTTCATTGATTTGCAATCTTACATTTCCCTAACAGTTAGAGTCTACCTTTGGTGATCTCAGTCTTAGACATCAATGTGCTGCCGTTATGCTGTCTGCATTACTTTATACATTTCTTGATCTATCGACAGTTTACACCTATCTTTCATGATCTGGTTCTTAGACATCATTATGTTATTTTTGTGTTGTCCATATTTCCTTAGAAACTACTTGATTACTTAGCTGTTAGTTATCTTTGTGATCTTGGTCTGAGACATCATCATGGTGCCATAATTCTATCCATTTAGCATTATTTTTCTTGAGTCTTTAGCTGTTTCGATTTATCTTTATGATCTTATTCTTGGAAGTTGTCATGTTGTCAAAGTGATGTTCGTACTACATTAGAAATCTTTTGAGTTTTCAGTAGTCGTTATCCATCCTTGCATATTTTGAGTCTTAGATGTTGTTGCGCTAGCAGAGTGTTGTCCTTGGTTCATTAGTTCTCTCTCGATCAATATCTTTGGCTCTTTTCTTTTGCGTTCCAATTTGGGTTCTAGCTTACGTCGTTATTATCGTCCACTAGGGTCTCAACTTGCATGGTTACTTTTATCATCTTAGTTGGTAGTCGTCACCTTAGTTATCATCATCTTGGTTCTTGCATCGTCACTATCATCCATTATCACCTCTCATCTCCCAATTTGCTTCATCATTGCCTTCTTCCTAGGTTATCAATATGAACATTAGCCATCCAAAATCAAACATCAAAAATCATCCTCTTTCCAACTTCATCAGACGCCAGTCCCCATCCTAGTCTAAGCTGGCCATTCATCCTATTATGAGCTTTGGTCTATCATCCATTCTCATCTTTCATCTCTCCAACTCATCAACTAAATGTCATGTTGTAATTTTATTATGATGAGTTTGGTCATCCTTCATTTTCTTCCACTTCACCCTATGTCGATGATGAGGAGGGTATGGTTGATCAACCCGATGACATAGATTTCCAAGTCATGTTTCAATACTACTATGATGAGTATGGTCATCCCTCATTTTCTTCCACTTCACCCTATATTGATGATGATGAGGGTATGGTTGATCAACCTGATGAGACAGATCTCCAAGTCACATCTTAATCTTATCTCACTTCTCCATCCAATTCTAATCTTCCATCCTATCTCAATCCTCCATCTAATCCTAATCCACCATCATTTATCACACAAGCTATGACTTGGGGCATGAATTACAAAATGCCATTATCATTTGTGCCCCCACCTATCCAATCAATGCTACAAGTGGTTAGTGCTCTACAATATCAATCTCAAGTAACATTGCAACCTACTATTTCAAAACTACAATTCAGTTATCTACAGGCACCACCTTCACACATTGCTGTGATGAACATTCATGAACAAGCACGTGGCACCAGTCGCAATCCTTCATCTCACCTTAATCCTCCACCATCCACTTCTATCTTAATCTGCCATCCATCGCATCTTACCTCAATCCACCAGCTTCCCTTCCAACTCCCACATCTATCATTCCTCTCCCACTTTCTACCACCATCAAAAACCTCTCCTTCATTGAGACTATCCAAAAATAATCCCCCTCACCTACTTCTACCATCATTCAAACTCAAGCTGATGAATCTTCCATCCTTCCATCCACTCCATCTATCCCAGATACATAAACTCTCATCCCTCCATCTATCACAATTAAAGAATCTCCCATCCTTCCATCCACTCCATATATCCTAGATATAGAACCTCTCATCCCTCCATCTATCCCAGTTGAGGAACTCCCCATCCTTCCATCAAGTCAATCTATCCCAATTGAAGAATCTCCCATCATTCTATCCACTCCATCTATCCCAGTTGAGGAACTCCCCATCCTTCCATCCAATCCATCTATCCCAATTGAAGAATCTCCCATCCTTCCATCCAGTCTAGCTATCCCAATTGAAGAATATCTCCTCCTTCCATCCACTCCATCTCCCCTAGCTGAAAAAATTCTCATCCTTCCATCCACTTCATCTGTTATGATTCCCATAGATACTGAGAGAGGGGGTGAATCAGTATCTGACCGGTTAATAGATTTTCTTGATTTAAAACATGTAGAACATATTAATACTGTATATCGGTAAACAGAAAGTAATGCAATAAACAGAGATAAAAGCAACCACATAAAAACACACCATAACACAATAGTTTAACGAGGAAACCTAGTGTGGGAAAAACCTTAGTGGGATTTGTGACCCACAATATTCACTTACTGGTGAATAAGAGAATATTACTGCTACAAGAGGGGCCTGCACATGCAGGAAGGCCAAGTGCCTAGAGCTCACTGCTCAATTACAAAATGGGAAGTCTCACTGACTTACAAAATGGATTATATAAATCTAATGTCTTGTACTGCTTCAAAATAGCATCTACTATGCCAGATCCAGTACCAGTTTATAGCTTTGCTTCTTACATAAACCCTTAACCTATAATTCACATAATAGGTCTGCCTTAATTTTCCTAATTACATTCCTCTATATATTTTTTATAATACCTACAATAAAATCTCTTATATATATAAGAGTCATTTTACAACTTGCCAAGTCAGCTTACAGTGATTTTACAATAATAATAAAAATATATTATTAACAAAATTCCTGTCGGCCTCTGTGCTGATATGCTTCCTTTCACTGCTAGTGCCAGTAGTCTGTGTGTCGGTGTAGAATCTGACTTTGTTGGTGCCGGTGGATTGCCTTGTCGGTGTCATAGGATTGTAAGGTTGCCATCAATGAAAAAACCTTCAATCACCTACAATGTCTCATTGGAGTGTGCATTTGCCAACATCATCTTCCCCAATTGAAGAACCTCTTGTCCTTCCATTTGTGCCATATCCCCTAGTTGATGAATCTCCCATTCTTCCATTGAGTCTATCCACCCAAGTCATTGAGCCTTCCATCCTTCCATCGATTCCATCTGAAGAGTCTACCCACTCACCTCTTGTCACACCATCCACACTAAGCCCATAATTCCAAGATCTTATTCCAAAGCATGTTCAAAAAATTATTGATCCAAGTCAAGATCCTACCATTCCATCCCCTCCATCTCAAGAACCCCTATCATCCCCTATACCAAGTCAAGATCCTCTCATCCCATATACTCTACCTCTTGATCCTCTATTTACTCCTATCTAAACCATCCCACCAACATCACCTTATCCCCTTGGTTCCATTCATCCATGGCAGGTCACTTAAAGCAGAAGAACATCTAATATACACCACCCGTTCTCCTCTATCTTATAAAGGACTCCCATCTTGTTACCCAAAGAACAAGTATCCTACTTTAAAGAAAATGCTCAAAAAAATGAACTATCAAGGAAAAGGCACAGGCCTACACGAGTAAGGTACTTTGGAGCCCATCCATGTCAAAGAAAATCTAGGATCTCATGGTCTTGGTTACATATCCCAAGGCACTTCATCCAAAAATTTTGGTACAACTAATGCAAAATCCAAGTATGCTTCCAAATACACCATTGCATCTCCCCATCATCCCTCCAAATCATTTATCATCACCCCCCTCCTCCATCATATAAAGCTAAAACAACCATCCATATTCTCACTTCATCCTCTAAATCCATGTTGGGTCCCTATATCCCAAAATCTACCTTCATATATCCCCCACATGCTAAATCCATTTTGGGCCCTTATATCCCAAATTCCCATCATCCATCTTTTCCTACTCGTCCATCCATACACGAATCCACTATCTCCATCTCCCATCATAAACATCCTATTCCTTTCATTCATAGTCAGGATCAATAAAGGCACATGTCCTCACATTCCATCCAACACCCTACCTCCATCACTTCACCCATATTCCTTCCATCTCGTCCATGTTCACACACTCCTTCCAATGCTACTCACAACAATTTGGATGCCAAATTATAAATGCATAAACATAAACATCCACAACAATATGACATTGACCATGTCCACTCAAAAAGGCATGCTTCCATAAAGAAAAATTTGATGCAAAAAGGCAATGAATCTCAATGTCCGCAAAGGCCCACCAAAGAAAAAGCAACAACAATGTGGATCCCAAAGCAAAAAGAAGAAGTGCATCTAAAATAAAAATCCCCAATGGTATCCAAAGTTTCTAGTCCATCAGCTAAATATTCTCTACCTCCATCTCCTAAATCTATTTTGGGTCCCTATGTCCCAAAGCTACTCATCATAATGCCTCCATCATATTCACATGCTACATCCATGTCTCCTCTGCTCATCCCACATCCTTCACAACATGTGCCAATGTTGATCCTGACAACATTCCCCCATCACACTCACTTTTCGTCATTCCATCCAAACACTTGCCACTACCATATCCCTTACACCACATACAATTCCCATCAAAACCATCTAATCCAAGTCTTTGCATAATCCACACCTCCCTAATAAAGTTGTACCAATATCCAGTGATCACTCCAAATGGGCTCCTACTACCTTGATATGAAACTTTATGCTTTAGCCCTCCATCCATCTATCCTCCAAATCCACTTATCCTCATCTAGGTCCATCCATGAATTTACTCCCAAAAATCTAGAAAATTCCAAAAAAAAAGAAGAAAAAAGAGTAAAGAGAAAAAAATTATCCAGTGGTGAAAACTTGGCAAACAAGCACCTTGGACAAGTACCATGATGAAAACCTAATAAATAGGAATCATGCATAATTCCCCTCATCCTTTTTCTCTCTTCACTTGGGGGCAAGCTCTTCTGCCCTTCTGGCCATTTCCTTCTCCATTCCATCTGTCTACCATATCATGTCCCATCCATTTCACTTCCTCCATCCTCCTTGGATCTTGATGAAAATAAAAGGCCACCATGTATACATGCTTTGGACACCTCTTGGCTTCCATTTCTCTATCATACTTTTCCTTCATAGTCTATGTCCACCCATCACCCTATCTTCCATCCACTTCCCTTAGCTTCCTATCCCTCTGTCGGTCATCTTATCATATCCAGCCATCCAACCATACTTATCTTCCAGTTCCCCCATCCTTTCATCTATACCATGATCCATTCACCAATCCTTTTCCTCCATTCACCCATCTATCCACTCATCCTTCCTAGTTCCTCCATTCCTTCATCCATATCCATTCATCTACCGATCCTTTTCATGCTATTCTCCATCCTTTCATCCCTTTTCTCATATCATTCCATTGCCTCTTGCATCCCTTGTCATTGGTATTTATCTCTAGGCTACCTCCACACCCAATGCCATCCATCCAATCAACCCGTCTACATTTTCATTGCATCCACCTTTTCTCTGCGTGGCATCCCTTGGTACCTGCCTTCCAATCGATTTGTCTACTTCTCGCAATCCACCTTCACATAAAAATATTGTCCATCTTCCTCAACTATCTAGGTTCAATCATCCATTCGCATCCATGGTCTTGTTCCTAGCCTTTCTGTAAGCCTTGATCATAATCCAATCATCATCAATGGGATGCATCCTTCCCAATCCTTGTGTCATTTTAGGATATATCATTCCCACATCAAAAACACCCCATCTATCATGAATCTCTCATGGCTTTTCATCTTGACTGGGGCAACATCATGCCTGTCCTCGGGTCTTCTTCCATCATCCATAGTCTCTTGTACATCTTGTAAATAGTGTCTTGTGCATAATCATCGTCTTGTGTCTCAATCTAGGATCGCTTGTAAATGTGTCCTTAGCTATCATCCTTTGCATCGGTCATGTCCTTCAAGATCATATCCCATCAACTGGTGCTTCAATAATCATCCTTGAGCATCTTTGTCATCATGATCCTATCAGATCCTTTTGTCGATCATCATTAATATTTTATCCTGGTGTTGTTCCGAGATGTATCCTTCTCACCACACCCATCATCTATCTATGCAAGATGTATCCTTCCCCAAGTCAGACATCATCAAATTCTCATCTAATCAGTCATCCTTTTGACAAACGACATTTGAGACACTCGTGTTGTCTTTGGTTCTTTTTTATCTTTGTTTATATTTTTAAACTCCTGAGGGCTCTATTTCCTCTTGGTCACCACCGTATTTTATATCATGACACACTAGGAATAACATGGCTCAGGATGTGATCTTGTTACTTTTGGTTTTGCTTGGCATATCTTTTGGATGTGTCCCTTTTGTACCCTCATGAGGTCTCTGTTATCTCCTGTTACATTGGGGCATATCTTTTTCTTGTGGTCATTCTAGCATCATTTCCTGCATGGTCTATGTATCTCTGTGTGATACTAGATTGGCCTGTGTGTGTGTGCATATGTGTCAGTCCATGTATTGGCTGTAAAATTCCACCCCGGTTCTCTATACCTTGGTTGAATCATAGACAATGCTATATCAAAATAAGTTCTCAGTACATGGCATCCTTTTTATGTGGATGTTCACACTCCATGATCTTCCTCATCTTCATTGCATCTCCATTTGCATTTTCTCCCTCCCTTCCTCCTTGGAATGTGCACACATTCCCTTGTCTATTTTGTCCCTTGCCTCATCCTCTTTCTTTCTTTTCGCATTCCAACGGGTTCACATTCCTGCCATTTCATGTTCCAGCGGATTTGCATTCCTGCACTTTTGCGTTCCAACGGGTTTGTCATTTTTGCCATTTCACATTCCAGCGGGTTCGCATTCCTACACTTTCATGTTCTAGTGTGTTCGCATTCCAGTGGGTTCACATTCCTACACTTTCACGTTTTGACGGTTTCACATTCCCACACTTTTGCATTTCGACAGGTTCGCATTCCTGTACTTTCACGTTCTAGTGGGTTCACATTCCCGTCCTTTTGCATTCCAGTGGGTTTGCATTCCCGTCCTTTCGCATTCCAACGGGTTCACATTCCCAATCTTTCGCATTCCAATGGGTTTGTCATTCCTGCCATTTCGAGTTCCAGTAGGTTTTTCATTCCCATCATTTCGTGTTCCAGTGTGTTTTTCATTCTTACCTTTTTCCTTTTAGCGTGTCTCCCTCCTTGGGTATCCTTTTTGGATGTCATTTTCATCTTTCGCTTCTGTTTCTCATCCCCTTTCTCTCTGTTTGTTGGGGCACTGTTTCTTTCGAGACGCTGCCTGGACTCCCATTTTCCCATACACCCTCTTGAGGGGGCACCCCTTCCCTCATCCTTCATTCCCAGTCAGGCTTGGGGCATCTTTTTCACTTCCTTGTTCTGAGGTGTTTTATTTTTCTTCGCATCAACGCTATTTTAGTGCTACTACGAAGAGGGGCAAAATGTAGACACCTAAATTTGACTAATTAATTTAATCAAATTTAAATGCCTTTCTTCCAATTAATTAATTCCTCAATTCCATCCTCCTAATTAATTAATTATCCTTTTTCTTCCCTCCCTTTTGATTAATTACTTTAATTAATTAAATATCTCCTTTCCAAGCCCATGGATTAATTAATTTAATTAATTATTTTGGTTCAAATCCCTATTTGAGCACATGGCTACTAACTTTTCTCCCTAACCTCTTTCCAATCCTATCCTAACCAACCCTATCCTTCCAACCTATTTCCCTAGCCTAGTCATCCCTCCAACTAACCTTATCCTATCCCTTTTAACCTCCCACACATGTGTGCACATCCTAACCAATTCCTAATTTTGGGAAAAATATCCTAATTTGGGTGGCCTTTTCCAAAATGGACATGCGTCCTGACACTCTTCCTATTTGGGTGGCTTTTCGCAAAATAGACATGTGTCCTCATGGACACATGTCATTCCTTTTCCATCTAGTTGAGCCACTTGTCCGCTTTTGGAGGACAAGTGTCTCCTCTTCACCTCCCCTTACCTTCCTCATCTTGCCTACTTAATCCCTCCATTTTTAGACCAAATCCGCTCTGATCCACTTTTGATGTATCATACCATCACTCTGCCAAAATCATTACTCAACCTATCCATTATATGTATCATCCATTATATGTATCATCCATCAATCCATTATCATTTGCATCTATCATCATGGAGCAATATCGAGCATCCAAAGCTATGTCATGAGCACACATCCAATCATAGAATAATCAAATTAAAGCAATAATTATGGTTTGTGTTTGTTTATCATTTTGTTCTCCATTTTAGTTTTACCATTCTAATCTTGAGGTGTATGATGTATTGTGTTTTCTTGATTAATTAGCTTGCTTATTAGTTCCGTGTAGGGGAAAAAGTGAGACTAAGTATGGAAACCCTAATCCCAGTCTCATACACACTCATGGAATACGAAAGAGCCTAGAAAGGTAACGCATGTTGGCTAATTCTTATGAGAAAGAGAGAGTTGTGGATTACCTCTTAGGTTTTCTATTCCTTTGCTATAAATGAGAGAGAGAGGAATGATGCAAAATGCAATATAACCTAGAAAGCAAGCAAGCCAATCCTAATATGAGAATGCAGATCAAAGAACAATTGATACACTACTGAAAAGTAAAGATTAGAAGACAAAATCAAAGGTGTACCTATGTCTGAAATCTAAGAAGAAATGTGTGGGACCAAGGTGCCATGCCATTGTCCCGATTTTGCAACTCTGGAACTGCAATTGACAGGAGGGATTCTGAGATCTGCAAGATACTATTATGTCAAGTCCTGCTGATAGAGGGTAGGACCATGGTGCTACACCACTGTCTTGGGTAGAACCAGGGTGCCATGCCACTATCTTGGGCAGGACCAGGGCGCCACGCCCCTATCCTTGACAAATTTTTGCACTTCTGAGACTTCTGGGTGGTGTTGATGCCTTTTCTAGATCTATAACTACTTCCAGATTCCTGTTTCTGCACCTGCAACTGAAAAGGGAAGGTTTGGGGTGGCTATATAGGGTTTTGCCTTAGTCAAATCCCTGTGTTGGTGATTTCCACCTCCACAAATAGCCGATAATATACTGAAAATGTGTGTGCAAGAACCTTGTGTATGTGCAAGATCCTAAGAATGAAAGTAAACAACCTAGAGTAACCCTAAAGAGTAAACCCTAATTGCTTATAATTGACAAAGTAAATGCTCTAAATCCATAATGCAAAGTGATCTAAATCATGAATGTGAATCAAAATGAAGCTTTTGAAAAGACATGAAAACAACATGAAACCATACCCAACCCCAAGGGAGAGGTACAAGCCAATCGTCAGTCGGTGATCTCCTATTGTTCTTCTACATCTTCAAAAACCCCAATTGATAAAATGATGCTTGATGAATGCTTGATGGATGTGCATACACATAAAAATGGCTACGAGCGATTAAATAAATATTTTATTTTTATTCTTCTATTAAATAGTTAATTTGAAAAGATTAATTTATTTAATTCATTTCGTGTCTTTCTATTAATTAATTTAATTGAAATATTTTATTAATTAATTCATCTATCCTATTCCTTTAATTAATTAAATATCTAATATTTAATTATTCTTATGATCAATTAATTGAATATTTAAATATTTAATTATTTCCTTCAATCATTTAAATATCTAATATTTAATGATTATTCTTCTATGCTATAGTCTCAAATGTTAAATAATTTCTAAATTATTTAAATCCTTTTTTCCAACTCACCTTCCATATTCACTTCATCTTTCCTTTGTCAACTCATCAATCATGTGGCTAAATTAATTCAAAAAAATTAAAATAAATAAATCATTTATTAGCCACTTATCTTCAACCTCCAAATTTAATGAAATATTGTGTACGTACACATATTTCATAACCTTCTTCTATATTCTCTCCAACATCCCTACATCTTAGGAAGGACTTGAGTCCACTTGTCCACTCATGCCTAAATCTCCTCTAACCATCCCTAGACTTAGTCAGCAACCCAGCCAAGGTGAGATGAGTGACACTTGTCTTCTCCTTCCCCCTTTATCTCAACCTTCACCTTTGCTCACAACCATCCAAATTTGTAGATTTGATCATGACCATTGATCCAGGCCACATCATCTTATCCTCTCAAGGTCTATAAAATCAGGAGTTTGAGTTGAGAAAGAGTTAGTGTTCAAGTTAGTCTTCAAGTGAGTTTTCAAGCTAATCATTTGTGAAAACTTATGCATCTGTGAGTTTTAATCTTGAAGAAAATAGCATAATCATTTAGCATAATCATTTAGCATTGCATATCATAGTATCAATTAACTATCAGTTATCAGTCCATTCTTCATATGCCATCTTGGAAGCTATTAGTGCTTGTCTGAGAGCACACCATATGCAACTAGGAATAGTGGAGTTAGGACATAATGAGACTTAAATCATGAGGGTAATAATAGTGTTTTTATTTTATATGTATTTCATGTAGTTTCATTGATTGAGTTTGGATTTTTTGTAGCATTTCCTTTGTATTTTGTGAAACTAACATGTTGCAGGTAGTATTCTGATGATGAAATTCAAGTCGACACATTTTGGCGCCCACCGTGGGGCTCAGAGCCTCACATACTCTTTCTAATATCCTATCTAATTCTAACAAAAAGCAAATTTAACACATTTGTAATATAGATTCACTCCTGTGTGAGTTCTGACAACGCCTTTATTTTATAGGTTAGCACTTTTGTCCTTCAGGTTAGCACATTTGTCATTTAGGTTAGCGCTTTTGTCTGTAAATCAACATATTTTATCTTTAGAACAACGCTTTTGTCCTTCAGGTTCGCGCATTTGTTAGTTTGGTTAACGCTTTTGTTAGAGAATTCTCGCTTCTTAGTCCATAGAGCAGCATTTTTGTGTTTCAGGTTAGCGCTTTTGTCCTTTAGGTTAGCGATTTTGAGGTGAAAGACAATGCATTTGTTAGGATAGCGCTTTTATTTGCAACTGACAAAATTTTCTTGTTGGTCCAAATGTCCAAGAACTTAAAATTTTCAAACTACTGACATGCATGTGCAGGGTTATTTTTAAAACAAATTTCATGCATTTCCTCACCTAGTCAATTAAGAGTTCTAATTTGGAAAGTAACAAATCATGTCATGCTCATTTAGCTTAACTAAGGGGGATAAATTAACAACATGCAACTTGCATTTTTGAGTGGCTTCTTTAAAGTAGTTGCACATAGATTTTAGAAAAGCTAAAATGGACTTGTGTTTTCCGTGCTTGATGAAGTATAGGTAAGTATGCTCTCACCATCATATGGTGATCAGAAAACCAGACCTACTTTCTTTTATGTATAACCTTTAAAGGGTCTGCCTTCCTGAGCTACCTTGAGGGGGCTAGTAAGAGGGGAACGATCCAAAGTGGAAATGGGCTAATAACGAGTCCTTCCAATCCACTCTAAATAAATCATGTTTGTGACGAAAGTCACAAGCAACATGTGCTAATAAGTTCATACTGACACAATATTTCCCCATAAACCCTATGGAGCGTAACCTCTACAGGCTGGGAACCTTCTATATTTATAGAGCTGAAAGTGCCGCATGTATGGCCACATGACTGGAAGCCTTTACTAAAAACCACTTGTACTAGTTGCCAAAATCCTTCTAGTTGTTGGCGCAGGAGGTCAGACCTCTAAAGCGGCTCACACACATACGGTACTTAGTAGAGATATAAAGTTTGCCATGGAAAGTTTTCATGGATGGTGCTTGGCTACCCCAGAGAAGTGAGTGCCGAGGGTGGAGCTAGTGGGTTCAAGCATCTAAATATCTGCTTTGAATAGCGTAGCCTCGGGGGAAACCCCATGTGAGATTCAACAATTATTGTCTCAGCCTACCATTGGATTTGTACTTGCTTATGTATTTTATTTTTCAAAAAACACTCTTTTCTATGTCTATGACACGTTCAAAATGATCAAAAATTTGAGAAAATCATCATCTAAAAAAAAGAGCGAAAATACAACAACTTGCTGAAGAATTTGAGAAGAATCCTTGAAACATAATTAGAATAGTGCTTTCAAACAACAAAACAATTCTTTTATACCATAAGTTAACACTCTTTGCCACAAGAGTTATCACAAAAGATTTTTCACATCTAAAAATTATATCAAACCAAAATTTCAACATCAATATCTAAACACTTCTTGAGTAGATTTGTCTCTAAACTATCACACATTTTCAAACTAGATCAACAACTGGGTCATTAATCCAACAGGCTATTTTTGAAAGGTTTCCATAAGCATAAACATTCAACAAGCTATTGATTCAAATATTTTAAGTGCAAACAAAAATCAACATCATTGTCAAGTCTCTCATCAGGATATATCAAATCCTCTATCACGAAGCTTGATCAATTCATCTTGTGTTCATTATCTTGGATATATCTTTCCTATTTTGAACCTAGGTCATATCAAAATCAGAATTGCACCAACTTTGGAATCAAACAAACTTGTAAACTATCAGATGCTTATATGACTTTTAAGTATTGCCTTAAGAAAAGAAAACCCAGTTATAAAGCTACCCAGAAAAGAATAAGATTCTTGTATATCAATTGCAAGATCTTATTAAAACATATGACATTCCTACACTATTTTCATCACTATTTACGTGGCTGTGGGATAGAGTTTGACGGAGAAATTTTGCAAGGACGTTCTTTTCAACAAAGAGACTCTTTATCACAATGAACAAACAATAGTGGTAAAATCAACAAAGCATATCTTCCTAAACCAATAATCACCTATTGACTTGTCCTTTGAAAACTTCAAAATACGAACAACTTAGAAAACTGTATATGGTGAAAATGGATAACAAAAATGTTGAAAGGCTAAATGAATTCAACCACAAAACCCTAGCCTAACAACAACAAAGATCCACCATATGAAGATTACTTAAGACAATGCAAATCAAATGAAATCACAAAGATTATACCATCACATGTCCAATAGGGTTTGGATCTCCATTCTTCCTATCTCCATCGATCTTGCTTGATATATTTGCTCTTAGATTTTATATGTGCACAAGAGCTCAACAAAGAACAAAAATGTGGTTGCAAGTAGGATCGCATACGAAAGTTCAAAGGCATAGTGTAGTCGAGTAATCATCGGGGTGCATAGTTGAGGGGCTGATAATGAAGGAAGCATCTCCTTATATAGAAGACACCATATGAAATGAAGGGATAAGATTGAGAGGTGTAAAAGATAAATGGTCGGCTATGATTAGAGGTAGGTAAAAGAAATAATAAAATAATGAGAGGGTAGGTAGTGTAGGAATTAAGAGATGGATGACATGTGTCATGGATAGAAAAGGGTAATGAATTAATTAAATAAATAAAGATTTATTTAATTAATAGAAGAAGTGGGATTAAATAAAATAAATAAAAGTATTTATTTAATTTAGGAAAAGGATAATTTAAATAAATAAATAAATTTATTTAAATGAGAAATAAGGCTAGAAGAGGATAAATGAATTAATTAAATAAATAAAGGTTTATTTAATTAATAGAAGAATTAGGCTTAGATAATTAAATAAATAAAAATATTTATTTAATTAGACATGACAATTTTAGGTGTCTACAAAAACAACAAAAACAAATGGAAGAAGAAGATAATCCGATATTCTAAACTTTTGGGTATACCGCTGTTGATGAAGAAACAATCAATAACACCATTAGAGACCTTGAGAAAGATTTCAAATTTGATAGACTAATGGAAAAATTATTGGCAAAACAAAAAGAGAAATATCTTTTGATGTTGGCAAAATCAGGAGCCAAATTACCACAAGACTTTAACATAGAAAGCTTGAAACAAGATGCGGAGGCAAGTAACACCCAAAACAAAGATGATCCAAACAATGAAGATGTAAACAAAGAAAGTCATGAAGAGATAAGAAAAGAATGGGATGACACAATAAAAGAGCGTAGTGATAAAATAACTTATGAAAAAATAAAGAGAAACTATATGGATAATCCGTTGTTAGACCTTACTCAACAAATGCAAACTCTACAACATCAGATACAAGATATGCAAAATGGAACAAGCTCCAAGAAGTATGCATTAGAAGATATCTGCCCATATCCTTTCGATAAAAATTTGAATATGGCACCATTTCCACAACATTGCGAAATCCCTAAATATGATAAATACGATAAAAACTTTGATCCTCAGGATCACATTAGGGAGTTTTTTAGTATGAGAATGGAATTTGCGCATGATGAAACTTACTTGATGTGTCTTTTCCCTAGGAGTTTAAATGGGCAATCAATGGAATGGTTTTCAAGATTATCATCCGGAATCAAATCTTTTGAAGAATGTGAATAGATTTATTTCAGAGTACTCCTACAATGTAAGGAATGAGATAACAATGTTGGATTTATGCAATGTTAAACAAAAGAATGGTGAATCTTTTATGATCTTTTTGCAGTGATGGAAATATATGTTTAATAGGTATCCAAGAGATGTACCTGATCAATAAAAGAAGGACATATTCATTGATAATCTTATCAGTGAAATGAGTTATCGACTAAAAATGCAATGTCCTCCCTCCTTTGCCAAGATGATTGAGAATGGTCTGAAAATAGAAGATGCAATGGTAAAGAAAGGAGAGCTAAAACTTTACAATAATTCTTACAACAACAACAAAAACAATGACAAACACAAGTTTTGGTCAAAGAATAGGAATGTCATCAATGGAGGAAATGACGACAATAGTGCTACGAAACAACAACCAATTTTTAATCTATCAAGTCAAATCCCAAACAATAACAATCAAGAAAGAAATAAAACCAAGTCTTTCTTCTCCAATCCTCAGAGGAAATTCACAAACATTGGAGAACCATTGAAATCAACTTTAAAAACTCTTCTTGCAAACAAACTGATTATTTTACCAGAAGCAAGAAGTTATGAACCACAAGTCAAGCCTATTTGGTGGAATGACAATCATTTTTGTAATTACCATCGGAATAAAGGACACTAAACAAATGATTGTCAGAGATTGAAACACCTTATCCAGGATCTAATTGATAATGTAACTATCACAGTGGATAGCCATAAGACAAACGAATCACACCTAGCTTTCAAAACTCCACTTCCAAATTATGACAAAGGTGAACCATCCCACTTAAAAGATGACAAAGGAAAATACAAAGTGAACTACACTTATACATATTATGATGTGGTAAATGTCATCATTGTTAAAGATAATGCACCTTCAGAGCCAATCAATGTCATTACGAGAAGCAAAGCAAAGGTCACCTTTCCTGGTATAATAAAAGACTCAACACCCACTTCACAACAATACAATTTAGTAGAGAAATTACAAAGAATACCCGCTCAAATATCAATTTTGGAACTTCTCAAATTTTCACCTATGCATAAGAAAAGTTTGGAAAAAGCTTTAGTGGAAACAACAGTTCCGAAAGACTTGAATGTAGATCAGTTCCAAAAGATGGTGGGACACCTTATAGCCCCTTGTTGCTTATCATTTTCTGAAAATGATGACGCATCCTTGCAACATCCTCACAATTCTCCTTTACATGTTGAAGTCACCATTAATAAAACTCATGTCAAACGCGTACTCATAGATGGTGGAGCAGGCTTAAACATTTGTGCATTAAGTTTAATAAAAGCTTTGGGATATTTAGAAAATGTAGTAGATCCAAAGAAGAAAATAACTATTAAGGCTTATGATGAAGCAAAGCGTTCTTCTAAAGGAACTGTGGTGTTGCCAATCAAAATAGGACCTATGGAAAGGAATACATTATGTCAGGTTTTAGATTTGAACCTCTCTTACAATATTCTTTTGGGAAAACTGTGGATTCACACCATGCAAGAAGTTCCTTCTACATATCATCAATGTGTAAAATTTCCTCATGAAGGACAAGAGGTAACTATAATTGCAGACTCTAGCCAATATTACAATAATCTGAAGCCAACATAAGATACAAGAGTTCCACATAATAGAGAATCAATATATCCTACCAAAGAACTTCAAGAAAAGTTATGGGAAACCTTTGAGAAAAAGCTCAAATTGAATGATGAAGGAATGGGAAAATATTCTTTGCATAATTTTCCAGTTTCACCTAAGTCATATGGAAAGCCTATAAATATTCAATCAAAGACCTTAGAGAAATCAAAAGATATGTTTAATGGAGCATTTGTTAGAGCTGGAACCCTTGAGGAAGAAACCAAAGACAAGGAAATTCTTGGTTGGTTGTACAAAGATGAAAATGAAACTATCGCAACAATTGCAAAAGTCAATATTCCCATAGAACAATATGGAAATGGTTATAAAATCATGCAAAAAATGGGATATGAAGGAAAACGACCAATTGGTAAGCGACATCAAGGTATTTCAGAACTTATTTGTCCCCACTCACAATCTAAAGAAGATAAATCAGGGCTTGGATATCTAAAATTAAATCAAAAGCAACATAATTATAAACAACCAAAGTGGAGAAAGAAATCAATCTCTAAAGAAGAACAATGGCAAGAAAGGCTACATCAAGCAACAAAAATAGTAGTCAATAAGCAGAAACAAGAAGAACATGAGAAACAAGAAGAACATGAGAAACAAGAAGAAGAGATTGCAATCAAAAGAAAATAAGAATCTTGTCAACAAGTTCAAGGAATAAGAGCAAGTGCAAAATCTGAACAAGATATTACAAAAGCAGTGAAAATCAAGATGGTATAAATCAGAGAACTTTTTGCACCATACAACATTCCTGTGTGGTATAGTGGTATAGTCTTAGACAATGGTTTAGAGATAGATTTAAATGAATATGAATGGGGTCCAGATGTCTCATCTAGTATATCAAGTGAAGAAATAAATGAAGAGAAAGCAATTATCACAAAGGAAGGCTTGTTTATTACAAAACAAAAGATGGAGTTAGAAAAGACAAGAAGAACTCAGAATCCAGAGAAAAGAGGCATATACAAGACAACAAAAGAGGGGATGAAAAAGACAAAGAAATAACTCCATAAGAGGCAAAAACATATATAGATCAAGCATCTGGAAATATCAAATTTTTATCAAATAAAGAGCAAGATGTACCAAGGTATGGCAAAACCATAGAAGAACTAAGAGATAGTCAAGTAGAATTGACTATTAGTCTAGAAGAAGCAAAGTTTGAAAGAAGGCAAAAGCTAGCAAAATAATTCTCTATATCATGTGCACCAGTATGTCAACTTCAAAATGCAAATGAATTCATTAAAAATAATCAAGAAGGAACTTGCAACACTAAAGACGTGCGTGTTGATATAATCCATTCATGTAAGGGACATACATCAGATGAATATCCATTTGAGTGTGAACCACAAGATGCTAATACTAATTTTGTTAGAACTAATTGGAGAATACTTAGGAGAGATAATTCTCAAGATCATTCTATCTATGATATTACCTACTCTACGGAAAATTATGACCATTATGTCATGAACTTTGAAGCACCTAACGATGACAATGATTATGACTTACCTCTTCTTCATCCTAAATTAATTGATTGGGATAATCTAGAAAACCCTGAATTAGATGTCTTTTCCAATGAGCATGGCTTATTTGTGTATCTTAATGTTGTCAAACCCATAACACCTAAGATATTTTCCATTGTGGAATCAAGTAACATTTCTTGTAGTCAGGAGAATGCCAAAATTTCCAATTGCAAAATTGAAATAAAATAAGGAAAGAGACCTACTGTTGAAAACCATTTCATGGTAACACTAGATCAATCAAAAGGTAAAACAAAGGACATATCTGATAGTGAAAACCTCTTGGAGGTACCAGAAGATGGAAAGTTTGACATCCTCCCTGCATATTTTTAGGAAAGATCTGCTATTCTAATAGAACCAATAGAAGCAATAAACATTGGAACATAAAAGGATCCCAAGATACTTCATTTTGCTACCTCATTATCAAATAAAGAGAGGAAATGATACATAGAATTCTTTAGACAAAGACAAATAAATTTTTCTTGGTCCTATGCTAACATGCTGGGACTTAATCCAAATCTTATAATGCATCATCTCAATGTGGATTTAAAAGCAAAAACATTTAAGCAAAAGCTAAGGAAGATGCATCCACACATTGCTCTTCTTGTAAAACATGAGCTAAAGAAACTATTAGATGTGGGTCTCATAAGACCTATTGCCTATCTAGAATGGGTTTCAAGCATTGTACCAGTGTCAAAGCTGGATAAAAGCATAAGAGTCTACACCGATTTCAGAGATTTGAACAAAGCATGTCCCAAAGATGATTTCCCACTACCCAACATTGATATAATTATGGACTTATCAACATGGCATGAGATGTTTTCATTAATGGATGACTTCTCAGGATACAATCCAATAAGAATTGCCCCTGAAGATCAAGAAAATACAACATTCACCTGTGCATGGGGTTCTTATTGCTATAATGTTATGCCATTTGGGCTTAAGAATGTAGGAGCGACTTATCAAAGGTCTATGACGACAATTTTCCATGATATGATGCATACATTTATGGAAGATTATGTAGATGATATACTTGCAAAATCTCATACAAGAGAAGAACATTTGAACATCTTAAGCAAGGTCTTTGATAGGCTGGAAAGATATTAGTTGAGATTAAATCCAAAGAAATGTGCATTTGTAGTAACCTCTAGAAAACTTCTTGGGTACATTATATCAGCCCATGGAATTGGAGTAGATCCTGAAAAGGTAAAAGCCATCATGGAGATGGAGTCACGTAGGAACATAAGTCAATTGGGATCTTTACAAGGAATATTGTAATCAATCAGAAGATTTGTCTCTCAATTAGCAAATAGATGTCATCTATTCACTCATCTTTTACACAAGAATGTTGCATTCAAATGGGATCAGAAATGTGAAGAAGCTTTTATGCAAATCAAAGAATATCTCATGAATCCTCCAGTACTGGTATCACCAATCAAAGAGAAACCATTGTTTCTCTATATCTCAGTGACAAACGTATCATTAGGCACTTTCCTAGATAAACACGATGAAGGAAAAGAAAGAGCAGTGGATTACATTAGTAGAACACTTGTCGGCTATGAACTGAATTATACATCAATAGAGAAGACATGTCTAGCAGTTGTATTTGCAACTCAGAAGCTGCGACATTATGTGCCGACTCATTCTATGAAGCTAATAGCAAAGATAGATCCACTAAAGTATTTGCTAAACAAGTCAACTTTGATAGGAAAATTAGCCAAATGGGTTATGACAGTAAGTGAATTTGATATAGAGTATGTTGATCGAGAAGCTATCAAAGGATAGGTCATTGCCGATCAATTAGCCGAAGCTCCTTTACAAAATAACATACCATTGCACATTGAATTTCCTGATGCAAACATTCTGACAGTAAGTAAATTTTTTTGGGAATTTTACTTTGATGGTTCTTATACACAATAGGGATCAGGTGCAAGAATTTTATTCATCACACCTCAGGGACACACAATTCCAAAATCATATAGACTACGATTTCCATGCACAAACAATACTGCAAAATATGAAGCATTGACCATTGGGCTTAAAATGGCTATTGAATGGAATATCAAGGAATTACATGTTTATGGTGATTCACAACTTATCATCAACCAAATAAATGATGATTATCAAACTAAGGATGACAAGCTCATGCCGTACAAATAGTTGGTAGAAGAGTTTAAAGAACACTGCAGAAATATCATTTACTCAAATCCCAAGAAATGAGAATAAAGCAACAGATGTAATGGCTACAATAGCATCTCTCTTGCATAATCAGGAGAATCAACAATGTTATGAATTCCATGTGGAAGATATCTTAACCCCTACCATTCAATCCCAGCATACCTACATGAGTTGTCATATATCAGGGATCAGTCAATCCTTATACGACCAAACCTATCAGTACTTAAAAGAGAATATCCTTCCTCTTGACCTATCTTGCAATCAACAAAGAAATTTTATCCGTCAGTCATCCCGCTATACTATTATTGTTGATACCTTATATAGGCGAGGTCTAGATCATACTCTATTGAGATGTCTTGAACAAGAAGAATCTGAGAAAGTCCTTAACAAAGTTCACGCAGGTATTTGTGGCACACACTCAAGTGGATTAACACTGGCTAAGAAACTTCTTTGTATGGGTTACTATTGGCCTACTATGGAGAGAGATTCATTCACATAAGCAAAAAAATGCAAACAATGTCAGATCCATGGGAATCTCATTCACACACCAAAACAATAATTGTATCCTATGGCTGGATCATGGCCATTTTCTCAATGGGGCCTTGATTTGGTATGAAATATGTTCATATGTTCATTCTAACTGCTACTGAATATTTCACTAAATCGATTGAAGCAATACCTCTAACAAAAGTGACAGGAAAACAAATATCATCATTCATCTTGAATTATATAATCTATCACTATGGAGTTCCTATGACCATTATCACTAATAATGGAAGACTATTTAAGAATCAAGATGTGAAGGAACTATGTGAGCAATTTCATATCCAACATAGGTTTTCTACTCCATATTATCCACAAGGAGATGGTCAAGCTGAGGCATCAAACAAAACTATCTTGAAAATCTTGAAGAAAACAACCAATGCAGCTGGAAAAGACTGACACATTCAGCTAAATCCTGCTCTTTGGGCATACTAAACTAGCATCCGCACACCAACGGGGGAAATTCCATATAGCTTATTCTATGGATCAAAAGCCATCTTACTCTTAGAAGTAGAGATACCTTCTCTATGGGTATCCTTGAAAGGTCTTGTACTAGAGGAAGAACAACGAGTCTCTAGACTCCAAGAACTTGAACTGATCTAGGAACGTCGCCAAATTGCAATAGACCATTTGAAAGTGTATCAATAGAGAATGACATGAAGTTATAATCACAGAGTCAAGCCACTCATTTTTCAGATTGGAGATATAGTTCTAAGGGGGAATCCAAGAAATCAGCAAGATTGAGAAAAGAAGGGTAAATTTGAACCAAATTGGCTAGGACCTTTTGTCATAGTAGCAACATATGGCTCAGGAGCATACAAGTTATCTACCCCTGAAGGTGATTGGTTTGATGAACCTATCAATTCCATCCATGTCAAGAAATTCTATGCTTGAGATATAAAGTCCTGGAAAAAAATCAATAAAAAACATATAAAGTCCTGAAGAAATCAGTTAAAAATTAGAAAATCAGAAAATCCCTAAAAAGACATAAAATAGTTTTAAAAAAAAAAGAAAAAAAAGAAAGGGAAAAATGCAATAAATTTAGATGGTGAAAACTTGGTAAACAGGCGTTATCTAAAAAGTGAGTTTCTCCATCTATGAGATCGCTTTGCGCACCTATCCACTCCATCCTATCACATCTATTGCTTCCATCTATCTTAGCTTATCCATTTCATCTTTTGCATCTATTTCTCTAAACCATTTAGTAGAAAATATATAGCTTACCAACAGTTATCAATCTTTGACATACTTGTTGTAGTCACTATCTTAGATTTTATCAGAATCAATCAATCTGCATTTGTATCCCGCCATGGTTTGGTCTTGATCAATTCATACATCCATAATAAATTTTTGTTTCTGCTGGGGGCAAAATCCTAATTCCTTTTGCTAAGGTGATCTTTTGAATCTTTGAAAATCCAAAACATTTGAAAAATGTAGAAAAACCAAAAACATCTAGGGTTTTGAAACAGATAACAAGCAACAAAGCAACGAGGATCAAGAGATCTTATGACAACTGAATCGTGAAACTCAGAAAATGAAGAAATAACCAGGAAGTAATAAAGGATTATCTGAGATTATTTATCAAGATGATTATATCAGTTAATGACTATAAGAACATGTGAATGACATGCAAGATTCAGTGTTTATTTCTTGATTTGATTGCTAATCATGTACTTTATGCAACTCAAGGATGTCCATGACTAGAGAAGCTATGATGGGGCATAATTATTTTCTTTGATTGCTATCTGTGGTTTATCTCTTATTAAGGTATGTACTTGTCTAAGGATATGATCGGCAAAAGATCAAGGAGGACGTCCCGAGTCATGCATGAATGGAGATAATCCTTGTCTGTTCTGCAAGAAATACTCAGGTCAACTTGATTCATTGTAGTAAGTTGCTTGTATTAACTTGCTATATCAAAATCCATGTAAGAAATACTCAGGTCATCTTGGATCATTATGTCAAGTTGCTTGTATTTTCTTACAACATTTTAAAGCTCAATGATGAAATCAAGCACTATTACAAGATAACATATGAAGAATGGTAGTATCATTTTTAGCTAGATCATTTTAGATTAGCTCATTATTCATCTATATTATAAGCATTCAATGCCAGTTGCATTATAAGCATTTCATTTGATTCACTGATCAACGGTCACGAATAATGATTGAGTATACTTGGACAAACAAAACAAATCAATTTGTATTTGATCATTATAGGTGCATTCATTTTTAGAATCATTTTAATCATTATCCATTTCATTTAGTTGCATTTAAATCATTGCATTAGTTTGCATTCAATTAAGTGCATTTCATTAATCATGTAGTGTAGCATCATTATTATTTGCATTATCATTTCATTAAAGACCATTTAGTTACATCTTTGTACTTAAATTCATAACTATTATAAGTATTACATATAAAAAAACATTTGAATAACATATTGCATAATCATTCATTTGTATTCCCATATAGATTATTGCATTTGCATCATTTAAGTACAACATATCAGTTAAGTTAGTAATCATTTTTAGTTGCATCCAAGGTCATCAAAATAAAAAATAAAAAACATTTATCATTGCATCATCATATAAAACATCATCATAATGAAGAGAAAAGATCATAACATCATCTAATTAATCACTGCATCCATATAATCAATGCATATAGATCATCATAAAATAGAGTAACATGCATAATAAAGATCATTTTCATATAGAGTCCATGTCTGCATATAGATCATCATAAAATAATAGTCCAAGTATACAATGATATCAGATCAAAAATATAAATGCCTCATCAATACAAAGTCAAGTCAAGGCTGTCCTGTACCACTACCACTTGACTTTGTCCATCTCTATGGCTATGGGCGAGAAGATCCTCCAGATGCCCATCTCACATGATTACCAATCCTCTGAGGAGGTCCCATGACTCCACCACCACTAGTATCCATCCTCACAGTGGTATGATAACTACCTGCTCTCTGGCTCTTTGCGACTAAATCCTCATATAGTCGTCACCAATAGGAAGCCTCCTTCCCAACCCGAACTAGTGCTCTAATAGTATCAGCTGAGAGAATGCCAGATCCAACCTGTTGAATGTGATCAAGGAGGCCCTGAGTATCCCGGTGTCTCTTAACAATTGTGTCTCTCTCTATTATGAGTGTCTGTACCTGTGCTCTAAGCTGATCTATTTGTGCTCTAAGACTATCAATGGTCTCCTACTCTGGCACATGAACCCCGATACCCTCATCTCCACCTCTCTGTCCACCTACTGGAATCTCAGTCTGAGTAGCTCTTAGAACCCATTGTCTAATGAGTGGAACATGATCCTATGGATCCTCATCCTCTCCACCATACGCTGCAATAATCCTAGGGTCTGGCTGAATCTGACCAAAATCAATGCCTCTTCCACAACCCCCATCCAGTCCAGTCATCCTGCCTCCTCTTGTCGATGGAAACCCTCTCAGTGATCTCATCCCTGCCCTACCAGTATCCCTCCCAATCTGTCCAACCTCTCTCCCACCCATAGGAAGTAGTCTCCCAATCCTGCTAACTGGTCCAAACGGTCCTCCATGGACTCTCAATCGACCTCCTCTCCATTTAGGTCTCCTACCACCACCACCTCCATCTCATCCCTCATCTCCACCCCCTCCAGCCTCCTTAGAAGCTCTAATCTCTCATCTACATCTCCGTCTCTTTATAACTGGATCATCTGAATCATCATCCTCATCTCCTAAGCTAGGACGAGGATCTGCTGGATTGGTAATACGAGGAAATAGGTGTGCCAATATGTACTGAGCATAATCTACAGTAACCCCAGGATCTATAATGTGCAATCTCATATCATAAGTTACCCTAGGAGTAGCTGGAAACTCTGCATGTGCTAACTCAAATGAAAAAGAAGGTCCCCAATCTCATCTATCTCTGTACCATTGTGCATATATCGTGACACCAGTAGGCATAGGCCAAATGATACCAAACTGTCTCAAAATGCGACTAATCAACTGAATCTCAAGAATGAATGGAGTCCGACCAATGAGATATCTACTCTGCATAATAAATGGTAATGTCTATGCATCATCCATCCATGGCTCACAATCAATATAAGGTCTCCAAATAACACTATCTAGTGAATCAAGAACCCAACCCCAATACTACATCTTACCTAGCTTATGCTGAGTAAAGATACCTGCATATAGATAAACATATGGCTGTCTCTCACCACGAACTCTATGATGAATAGGCCGAGTAATAGAAATGTGCTCCCAGCACCAGATCTGCAAAAGTGTGCATCCTGTCGACAGACTAGCACCCTCAATGAACACAACCTGATGAAGATCATGATACAAATGAGAAAGAATACAAAAACCCCACGCATATCGAGTCTAATGCTGCATCATGCTTTGAAATATCTCACCCCAACCAAAAACTAAACCTCAAGATCTCCTATCTAGACAGATGAATCCTCCAATCAAACCTGCAAGAGTCACATGGAGAGTCTCAAAATACATAATCATATCCTCCCATCGGATCTTTCCTCTTGAAATTCTCTCATCACCAAATATAGCTTTGCATGCCTCTATCCCTCCACGATCTTGAAAATCATACTGAACTAACTCATCGGTCATTGGGATGTGGAGAATCCCATAGACATCCTTAAGTGTCACACTAATCTCCTCTCTAGGTAGGTGGAAAGTGTTATGCTCGCTATGCCATCTCTCGGCTAATGCTGTCAACAATCCCCTATTATGGGTAATATCAGGCATGTATAAAAAGTGGCATAATCTGTAGGCATCTATATGTCTCACCTCTGCTTGTGTAAGCTCTAGCACTAAGTGCCACATCGCCGGGAATTTCTCCCGACACTGGAGAACATCAAGTTTCTCCTATTTACCAAGAGAATTTGATCATCAATCATCTATCTATCAAATCAAAGAGATTTCTAATCTCTAATATCAACAATTGGTAAATATTTTCACATGAAGCAAATCAGGCTATGAAATCAATTTAAACCTATCAATCATGGTTTTCTATCAATCACTGAGTTCAATCAAACTCTGCTATGCTCTTCATTAGAAACTAAATTGGTTTCTTAGATGTAATCTATCCAATCACATCAAATTGTTCAATCGTTTATCATATCAATCAACATTATCAATTCAAACAATCAAGTACCTATTTATCACAATTGTGCATCAAAATGCCTAAATCTAATCATCAAAGTGAATTTTTTTACTATGAAATACATCAAACACATTCATCAGAAGCAAACGCACTAATATTTTTAACAAAAGCATTATTCTATTGAATGCAGGCGCTAAATCATACATATGCGTGAACCTTTTTAACAAAAGAGCTAAACTTTCGAGCATATGTGTGAAACAATGAAAAGTGCTGTTTTAAGCATCAAAATTGCAAACACTGAGAGCAAAAGTGTTGACCAAGCAAAAGCGCTAACATACATCACACATGCACTAACAAAATGATCACATGCACTAAGCTTATCAAATGCACTAACTTTACATGCAAAAGAGCTAAAAACAGAAAACAAAAACTCTAAACATACTTGCTGAAAATCGAAAAAATTCAAAATAACAAAAAATGGGCTAAAATAATAATGAAAAATCGTACAAGTTACAAACAGGTTCGGGATAAGATACATACCAGATACCCATACTCAGGAGGTCACTGATATCGTCGAACGCACTCAAATCGATGGTTCTCCAACGGGATAACCATTTTGCCACCTCACCAAGACAATTTCACAAAGCTGACAAGGATGCAAATGAAAATAAAATTAACTTTGGTTAATTTATATTCCCTATTTGGAAGGGTAGTTAATGTTTTTCAATGGGGCAATTATATTTATTTTTTATGAATAAATTTAATTGATAGACCTTTACAATTATCGTGAGATCAATCATTTATCAAAATTATTCAACAGATTCATGATCAATCTCCCGAGGGGGCACACAATTAGGATTTTTATCTCTATCACGCACACTATCGAGACTTGATTTAATCTTTGAAACAATGTTGTCTTGACATCATTTCAAAGAGGGGCAAAATGTATACACATAAAAATGGCTATGAGCGATTAAATAAATATTTAATATTTATTTAATATTTATTCTTCTATCAAATAGTTAATTTGAAAAGATTAATTTATTTAATTCATTTCGTGTCTTTCTATTAATTAATTTAATTAAAATATTTTATTAATTAATTCATCCTATTCCTCTAATTAATTAAATATCTAATATTTAATTATCCTTCTGATCAATTAATTGAATATTTAAATATTTAATTATTTCCTTCAATCATTTGAATATGTAATATTTAATGATTATTCCTCCATCCTATAGTCTCAAATATTAAATAATTTCTAAATTATTTAAATCCTTTTTTGCAACTCCCTTTCCATCTCCACTTCATCTTTCCTTTGCCAACTCATCAATCATGTGGCTAAATTAATTCAAAAAAATTAAAATAAGTAAATCATTTATTAGCCATTTATCTTCAACCTCCAAATTTAATGAAATATTGTGTACGCACACACATTTCATAACCTTGTTCTATATTCTCGCCAACATGCCTACATCTTAGGAAGGACTTGATTCCACTTGTCCTCTCATGCCTAAATCTTCTCTTAAGATCCCTAGATTCTCTTAGTTAGCAACCGAGTCAAGGTGAGATGAGTGACACTTGTCTTCTCCTTCCCCCTTTCTCACAACCTTCACCTTTGCTCACAACTATCCAAATCTATAGATCTAATCATGACCGTTGATCTAGGCCACATCATCTTATCCTCTCAAGGTCTATAAAATCAGGAGTTTGAGTTGAGAAAGAGTTAGTCTTCAAGTGAGTTTTCAAGCTAATCATTTGTGAAAACTTATGTATCCATGAGTTTTAATCTTGAAGCAAATAGCATAATAATTTAGCATTGCATATCATAGTATCAGTTAACTATCAGTTATCAATCCATTCTTCATATGCCATCTTGGAAGCTATCAGTGCTTGTCTGAGAGCACACCATCTGCAACCAGGAATAGTGGAGTTAGGACACAATGAGACTTAAATCATGAAGGTAATAATAGTGTTATTATTTTATATGTATTTTATGTAGTTTCATTGGTTGAGTTTGGATTTCCTCTAGCATTTCCTTTGTATTTTGTGAACTAACATGTTGTAGGTAGTATTCTGATGATGAAATTCAAGTCGACACAGGATGAATGTTGAATGTTGTTGAAGACTTCAAAGATCTACTCTTTCACTACAAAGAAGGCTCTAATACTCCAAAAACCTGTCCTTAGATTCTTAGAAGAAGACTCCTTCAAATGAAGAAAAAGAGCTCTTAAGTATGAAACCCTAGATCTTAATTTCATGTTTAGGCTGACCTAGGATTTGAATTTCCCGCTGATATTTTGGGGTTAAGCATTATTATATCATAGGATTGTGCTCTTGAAATTTCGAGAAAAAGTCGCGGACCATGTGCATTCTCGCCACGGTCTGACCAAATTTTCACCAAATTTTTGGGGCTGTTAGATATGACGATATTAGAGTGCATCCCAAAGTTACAACTGATTTCGAGATGTTTTGATATGCGAAATTAGGCCTAAACGGTCAAAATAAGACATAATTAGGGTTTATGATTAAATAATTCATTGGAGGAATAAAATGAAAAGGGACACACTTAGGTTAAAGGGCTTAATTTTTTAATGTGTAAAGTGATGAGACATGACCTTATATTTAATTAAATTAATTAATTAAATGCTTAAAGGGGAATGAGAAATGCAAGATGCAAAACACACCAAGGCGGGTGCTAACCTAAGTGTGAAATTGTACCACCCTAGCAAGGGTGTATAATTTATGACACTACATTTAGCCCCCACTTTAGTGGTCATATGACACTACGTGCATATGCAAGCTAAAGTACAAAAAAGTAAACATCATTTGAAAAAAAGATATATCCATAAGTTGTCGAACGAAGCCCCCAACGGTATCTACAGTACACAATTAGGAACCACACCCTACAAAACCACATGTTAGATCACAAAATCACCTAATTCTTACTAAGGTGATGAAATTCACGGGTAGCTATATGCCCCCTATTTTGACTTGCTTATTTGTGAGGTGAAACATGGTATCATGTTTTCCATAGTAAATTGTGAAAGATTTTGATGAATAAAGTTCACAACAAGGATTTATTACTCATCTAAGAACATTATGGAACTAACATTGAGCAAAAGGGTGAGCTCACAATTCCAACGCCACCGATGGTTTGAGAATCGGAGCTTCCTAGCTCAAGATATGATAGATTGAAGAAAAAGTGCAAAAATTAGGGTTTTAACTTAATAATATAAAGTCAAAAAAGTGCATAACACATAAATATGAAAGTGACACCTTCATTTGTCACTTTCTAACTTTTTGGCACTATTCACTATAAAGGAGCCCACATACAAGCCATCATGCCTCGACGTTGACCTGAGAAATCTATGCAGATGGAGATCTTGCATGAGTCCGTACTCGCCGACCGACCGCTCGACGAGGTGAGTTGACTTTTTGTTGACTGCATTTGACTTTGTCATGTTTGCATAGTTTTTAGAAGTGATGATGTCATCGTTTAGTCCAGGACAGAGCCCACCCTTTGGACACCTAGGGGTCTTAGGGAGCCCTGGCCCTCCTAGTGCGCCATAGTCCCAAGGAGGCGCGATGATCCTATTAGGGTGCCCTAGTCCACTCAGGGCACCTTGGTCATTATTTGGGGCAACCAACGATGACACATGATCAGGTGATGAATGTTAGAAATGATAGAATGATTACATTGATAAGATGATGATAGATTGTTTTGCATTTTGTAGACACTACCGTACATCCGTGAGCATACCGTCGGTCTCACATTTCGGAGCCTTCGGGAGTAGATCTCAAGTCTGACAGTAGGAGAGAGGGATTTACTACATGCAATGTGTTTGTGGGATATGATGACTATGCTGACCATCCAATTCCATTCTGCTATGTTGATGGCGTTGATGGAGAGGTGGGATGTAGATACCTTGACATTCTCACTACATGTGGGGGAGATGACGGTTAGTCTTGAGGATGTATACCACATTTTGCACCTACCCATTAGAGGAGAGACTGTTAGATATTGATCCGACTGTACAGAGGAGGATTATAGGAGAGAGCAGGTATATGCTATGGGGAGAGTGATACACATTGAGATGAGGGGTCCCATTATGGTTAGCTGGCTCCTACACCCTACAGGCGAGGTTCCATTGGTGAGGCAACTCATGATTGCGATCCTTGCATTAGCCATGTGCCCTAATGGGCACGACACACATATTCATATAGGACTCATCTATGCCATATGAGTCATGCAGAGACATAGGAGAATATACTCTTGGGCTCAGAGCATGCTTTCACATCTCTATCACGACCTTGGGAAGTATGTGTTCAGACAGGGATGCATCCTGATGACATGCACACTACTACAAGTGTGGATGTTTGAGCATATTACATGCACTAGACCTGTTGAAGCCCCTATAGAGCTAGTCCCAGAGTAGCCTAGGGTATATGCTTATCCCCTTACTCGTGAGTGGTGATTTGATGAGCTCCTGTATTGGAGGTTGAGCAGGGATAGATTGATAGTGGGCGAGTTCATATGGAGACCCTACCTCAGGATGTCCATGTGGGCGGGGCTACACAGACAAATGTTCAACATGCAAATGAATCATCTACTAGAGGGACGGTATAGCCACATAGTCATTCCCTTCTACTTCGACTGAGTTTCATGACAGTTTGGGTTCAAGCAATGTGTTCTTACTGACGTGCCTGTATACATTCAACACTCATGAGTGATGCCGAGGCTAGGAGCCATTCCTAAGCCTATGAGTGATGAGATTGACATCAGAGATTCAGATGGGTCAGATCAGGACATAGCGACATATTATTGAGATGATTCAGGTGTGCATCGACGGTATATCACATGGTAGGGGAGAACATACCCTGGATCCATTTTCCTAGTAGGCTTCCTTGGAGGGAACCCCAGACCATGGACAGTCAGACGATAAAGAAAGATTTGATGCATCCAAGGAGGATTTAGATGATCAGGGTGACAACACAGAGGAGCAGGAGGTAGGTGGAGATGGAGGTGATCCTAATACCAGAGAGGGAGATCATGATGGAGATGATGAGGAGGATGAGGAGGATGAGGGGGAGGATGATGAGTCAAGTACAGTTTATCACTCCAAAGAGGATACCAGAGCCCTAGATCCACCGAGTCTCCTACTGTGGGTAGAGAGGGATCTCATAAGGGGTCCTAATCCTGATCCCCATTGGCCCACATTGACTATATAGAGAGTACAAGTGGGGAGAGCCTAGTGGGTCCTAGTCTCAGGTAGTCGTTGTCCACGATCCTCACTAGTGAGAGGGAGATCCAGGTAATGTGCCCTGTTATTTCTTAACATATGCATCCTACTAGCTTTAGATTTGATGATATAGAATGTTACTGATGAAAAAAATTTCTTGCTATCTTGCAGCTACTGTCCAGGAGTGGTGTTCTTTGATTCAGAATGCAGTGACAGACCTTATTGTGACTATGCACGTTCCGAGTTCCTCACAAATAGCACACAGATCCTAGAGGCATGCAGGATGACACGAGGACCTTTTCTCCCCTATTTGAACGGAGGTGGAGGTCCTACGAGAGAGATTATGATAGACAGAGCACGACCTAGCGGCGTCACAGACAAAGGAAACCACATACCGAGGGATCATGATGAAGAGAGATTGTAGGAGCTCCTCGTAGAGTCACTTGCGGTTTGTATCATGATGCACCCCTATGGGGCCACTACCACAACCAGATCAGGAGGGGGGATGTAGCGACCATTCTCCAGCTACTAGTCCTAGGGAGAGGAGATGATTATGATTTTGATGTATATATGATGACACTCATGATTATATTATTTTTAATGCTTAAGCAATGTACGCATTGCTTAGATTAGAAGTAACATATTGAGTAATGAGCATGTATATCTGATTTAATTTCCATGTGATTATTTTCAAAATAGTTCATGATTAAATTAATTAAATAACTAAGTATTGAATCAAATGCTACTTTGATGATGTAAAAGAAGAACGGATTAAGCCTAAGAACGATATAACAAATGTGATTTAATTAACTCTTGATGTCATGGGAATGGAGAAAAGGCAACAACAAAGTTCAATGTTAATAAGTTGGTTTCAACAATAAAACCAAAATAAAGAACTAAAAACCATTCCAAACATATTAGAAGAGATTTCAAAAAGCATGAAAGAAGTTTAACAAAACAAAAGAAAGGAGAAGGGCCTCCCTAAGATGCTTTCATGATGCCTTTTGATGCTTCTCCCTTGTTTCTCCCCTCTCCAAGTCCCAAATGAGTGTAGCTCTCAGCTTTTCGCACTAGCCATGGATGCCATATGGAGATTCAAGATGGTTGGATGTGATAAACAAATGCTATGCAAGTGTAGATAGTGATGCTATGAAAAATGTCTATGCTAATACCAGTATAGAAATAATACTCTAATGCTTCTTTGATTGAGGATAAGGGTTCTATTTATAGAAGAAATGAGGAAATTAAGGGTTAAGATTGAGCAATCTTAACAAGGGTTAGGATTGAAAGATATTCAATCCATGTGAGACTTTCAACCCAATCCCATGCTGACAAGTGTCACCATGAGGAGGCTTGAGAGGAGAGATAAGGAACATTAAATGCTTGAGGGGACATGATGGTTACCCTAGGGGGTTGGGTTAGGGTTAGGTTAATGGATATTCCTTTTATCCAAGGGATAAATGAATGTGCAAGGGTTAAATGGTTACCTTAGTCAAAGAAATAAATGCTTTGAATAGACCCATGAGTCAAAAAGATGGTTAAGTTAGAGGAAAGTCTCTAACTAAAGGTAAAAGGTGAGTTAACCATAAATGGTTATGTAAGAGCCTTTAATGGTTTGGAAGACTTTAGAGGTTAAACATTTGAATACATAAAGCCTTTAATGGTTATTAAAGACTTTGGAGGTTTTTGAGAAGGGACTTCCTTTTATTTAGGAATGTGACAATGATTAGGATAGGATTAGGCTAATTAGAAGGAGTTAGAAGAATCTAAAAGGGATTTAGGCATGCAAGTGGATTTTGTAGGAGAATGCAAGTGGGAGGAATTTTGGGATTTTCAATTAAAATAAAATCATTTATTTCAATTAAATGGTGTAATTTGCATTTGGATAGATATTTAAATAAATATTAATTTAGTTAAATGTGAATGTGAATTTTGGATTTTATTTAAATAAATCTTAATTTATTTACATGAGAAAAAGGAAGATAAAGCATTAAATGCTTGAAGACTTTGAGGGAAACCATTAAAGGCTTAAGAAGACTCTAGAAAGAAGCCATTAAGGGTTTCAAGTGGGTGAGGATAAATAGGATTTTAAATAAATATTTTATTTATTTAAAATAGTTGTGCAACTTGCATTTGTAGGAAAATGCAAGTGGGTGGAGGATAAAGGTGATTTAAATAAATTTTAATTTATTTAAATGTGAGAGATGGGATTTTGGGGGATTTAAATAAATATTAATTTATTTAAATGTGAGAGAAGATTTAATTAAACAAATATGATTTATTTATTTAATTAATGGTTTGAATTTGGTTAAGTGAATTAAATCAAATAAATTGAATAATTTATTTAATTAATAGAAGACGGTTAAGATGAATTAATTAAATATTAATTTAATTAATTATTGATTGATGGTTAAATAATCAAATAAATACTAAATATTCATTTAATTAAGTGGATAGATTTATGTGTCTACAACTATAATTAAACACAACATGATAAAATTATACTTAACACATAAGAAATTGTAAAACATGCTAGCACATATGAAATATAAATCCATTACAATTTACATAAAAAGAATCCAAGACAAACAATATAGTAATGAAACATGCTTGTCAAGAATGAAGTAATGTAGATCAAACAATATAACATCATTTAATCTTACATACTTTAATGAAGACATGCTAGCATATTACCCAATTTTGAAGAAAAAGATATATAGAGAGAACAAAAGAAGACTAGAAAGAAAGAGAGAGAGAGAGAGAAAAACTAAGCACAATATTTATGAAGGTGCATAACATTTATGGGTTCCTTGAGAGGCGTACCTTCCACATATGCTATCATGTAAGCACCTGATCCATAGACCTCCACAACAATGTATGGTCCAAGCCAATTACTACTGAACTTTCTTTTCTCCTCAAGCAAGGCATTCATGTTGCACTAGTTCTCATAAAGGACTAAATCCCCTACCGTGAAAGAATGTTGAATAACCATATCATTGTAGCTTCATTGCAAAGTTTTATGACACACTTGAATATGTTCGAGGGTATTTATTCGTCATTCATTGAGAATCTCAAGTTGTTGAAGTCTTTGCTCTCTATAGGAGTCATCATCCATTATGCCCCTAAGAGAAAATCTCAAAGAAGGAATTTCTAACTCCAAAGGCATAATGGCGTCGACATGATAAACAAGATTATAAGGGGTACAACCCATAGCAACACATACACTCGTGCGATAGGCCAACAAAGCATAGGTTAATTGAGTATGCCAATCCTTACCATGCTTGTTTACAGTCTTTCAAAGAATTTGTTCAATTATCCTATTAGAAGACTCGACTTGACCATTTGATTGAGGATAATAAGGTGTAGAAAATTTATGTTGAATATGATATTTCTTGAGAAACTTCTTCACATCCTTATTTTTGAACGATGTTCCATTATCTGAAACTAAGGAAAAAGGTATCCCAAATCAAGAAATGATGTTTTCCAAAATGAATTGACAAATTACTTCAGCAGTAGTGGATCGAAGAGGAATGACTTCCATCCACTTCGTAAAGTAATCAATGGCGGGTATGATATTTTACCAACAAGATCCAAACTCCATGTAGAAAAGGGCCAAGATGCTACTTGTGATCGAAGCTCTTGGGAAGGGGCATGGATCAAATTGCTATGATGATGACACTGATGACATTGTTTAACAAACACAAAGGAATCCTTTTCCATGGTTTTCCAATAACATCCCATTCAGAGCAATCTCTATAGAGAACATTAGAAAGGATAATGTATCTAGCAACCAATTTGCGAACCCCTAGCCCTAATATTCTTTTTCACAGAATCAGGAAAGGTACCATCCTTAAATATCTTATGACATGCGAGTACCATTCGTCAGAATCTATAATGCATCAATATGCCACATCACTAGGATTATCAACAATAGCGGGGGAAGTAAGGTTGTGAATAGTGAATTGAAGATCTACCAAGGGGTCCTCTAGAGACACAAGAGAGTTAACACATGCCATCGCATCAACCTGTTGATTATCTTTTCGAGGAACGGGCTCCATGGTATAAGAATCAAATTTTTGTAACAAGGATAAAGCTTGATCTTTATATTGTGATAGTTTGTCTTGCTTAGCTTGATAAACTCCTGTCACTTGACTTATGATTAGTTAAGAATCTGCATAAATATATAGATTTTTTACACTCAATGCCAAGGCTGCTTAAATTCTAGCTATAAGAGCTTCATATTCAGGAAGTTTGTTGGTACATAGGAAATTGAGATGATATGATAAAGAAATAGGCTTCTTTTTAGGAGAGATTAAGACCACCCCTACCCCCGATCCTGTACGATACTTAGAGCCATCAAAGTAAAATTCCCAAGTCTCATCAACCTCAATGGAAAGAATGTATTCATTGGGAAAGGACTCTGGGTTAGGTAGGGAGAAGGGTGAAGGAGCATCAACTAAATGATCAGTCAATGCTTGACCCTTTATTGCCTTTTGTGAGACAAACTTAAGGTCAAACTCGGTCAACATAATAAACCACTTAGCTAAGCATCCAAAAAGATTAGTTTTGGAGAAAATATGTTTAAGAGGATCAAATTTAATGATCACATGGATCTCAGCATTCAAGAGATAATGCCTCAACTTTTGAGTTGCAAAGACTAAAGAAAGGCACTGCCTTTCTATCGCAGAATATCAGACTTTGTAATTGAGTAGAGTGCGGCTTATGTAATAAACCTAGCATTCTCTACCATCCTTATGACATTGTGCCAATAAGGTTGCAAGAGCTTGAGGGGAAGCATCGATGTATAGAAGGAAAGGCTTAGTAGGATCAGCCGGTTGAAGAATGGGAGGATTGGCCAAATATGTCTTTAAGTCTTCGAATGCTTGATGACAATTCTCATTCCATTGGAAAGTGATATTCTTTTTAAGCAATTATGTGAAGGGAAAGGTACAATCCACAAGTTGAGAGACAAACCTACGAATAGCTTGGATCTCTCCTTGCAAAATTTTTAGTTGAGAAACATTCTTAGGAGGTGGCATGTTAACAGTAGCATCTATCTTCTTCGTAACCACCTCAATGCCATGATGTGAAACTATGAATCATTGATATTAATGGCTAAATGATTTGTATAACGTTTCTATTAGATTATACTATGTGAAAGATCTATGCATAAATGGTAATGATGTTTAGATACATAAAAGTAAATGGTTAGAGGATGATAAATATGACCCTCTAGATAGATAAATATTGTAATGAGATGATGCCAAGTAGTGATATTAAAATATCCCAGGGAATGATTATGTTGCAAGAATAATATTGAAGAAATGTTGAAATGAATTATTCCGCTTGCGTAATGTAGACTATGATTTATACATGTAATTTTACATGATCTTGCAATTTAATGATGTTATGTTGATCTATGTTAATGTTATCATAGTGTTATGGATGGTTTTAAAAAAAATTATTTCCATTTGTTAGTACAATTTAGATTATTTCTCTAGGGTATTTTGGTGAGCATTACATAAAGATGACTCTAATTTTGAGATCTATTGGTATAAGGCTAAGTAATTTTGGCCAAGCCTTGTGTTCATCAAAATAGTTAAATGTGGCCTACCAAAACCACATGAATGTGTCTCTATTAGTAGGGCCTTGTATGTTCATGAGTTAAGGAATCTGACTTCCTTGAGCCCTATAGTAGCATAAGGTTTAGGAAAATGTGTTGTTTTGAGTAAGTAATGTATATTAAATTGGCCATGGATTGTTCACTTGTTGTACTTCATGTGAAATGTTATGTTGGTCTTGGAACAATATTAGTTAAGTCTATTTATTCCTTGCATATTGAATGGTTATTAAAATTACTAAATAGGGTCAGATATGTTTCTTGTGCATTGATCTAGAGCAATATATAACTACGATGTCTCTGCATTCACATAGGCAAGGCCATCTACGATGAGCTCCTGAGACTGTAGGTCTAGCCCTTAGGCCTGTCTCTTTTGATTTGTTTGGTCTTGTTACTCTTCCTAGGTTATATGTCTACCCTTGTGAGTTCAATGGTAGATGTTGGATCTAGTTTAAGTCCTTGTGTGATTTATCCTGTTAAACATGTATCTAACATTTGATAGATCTAATATGTGCATCTAGTGGTGTAGGCTTTTAACGTGCGGTAAGACAGAATATGGGTTGTGCTTGGAAGAGAAATCTTAGGTATGAGGTGACAAGTTTGTTAGTTTAAGTGTTGCTTAATTCAAAATTCATTATGTTACTATGTGTATAGTCATAATCTATTAGTAATGTTAGAATATGTGAATTTAAGAAAAAAAAATTCACAACTTTTTAGTGATGTTCGCTTGTGTAAAAGTGGGCATCACACTTTCTCTTCCCATATATCTTTGTCTCTCCCTTTTTATTTCCCCATATTTTTCCTTTAATCTCTTTTTGTCCATCTCTACTCTCTATTACTATATCTCATCATCTCTCTCTATATATTTCTCCTCTCTATCTCTCAGATATCACTTTATGTCACCATATATCTCTCTCTCTATCTTTATCTCTCCCCCTCTCTCTATCTCTCTACCTATTTGTCTCCATCTTCATATCTAGCTCTATCTTCATCTCTACCTTTATCCTCTTACATGATCATATTTGTAATGGATGCATAGTTATGACTTTTGTTGCACCAAAGAATATTATTTGTTAAATGGCATGCCAATTGACCTCATTTACTACATAGACATATGCCAAAGACCAAATAATTCCTTTATTTACTTTCCACAACTCTTCGGTGTACCCATTGCACACCAAAGTGAACTTGCTAGTTTACTCTATTTGACTTCAAATCTCAAAGGAATTATAAGAGTTCAATCAATTCATTGGAGAGGTTGAATCCTATACTTTACCCAACAATGATTATGGAGATAGCTAAAGAAAGTGTGTTACGTGAAAAATGATGATGACAAACTATTGCAAAACCATAAAGATCCAACCACAACAAACCTTAGTTCTATAATAAAACATTCACCATGCACCAATGAAGATACCTAAGAACATGGAAATCAACAAATTGAACAATAATACCATTCACATGCCAAGTAGGGTTTGATCTTCATTGTCTCCTATCTTCATTGATCTTGTTTGATATTTTTGCTCTCAGATTTTGTATGTGCAGAAGAGCTCAACAAAGAACGGATTGTGGTTGTGAAGTTGCCTGATCACAAGAAGGCTTGATTGCATAAAAGTGTTAGTTAGCTAGTGTTTGATAAGGATGAAATAATCCTCTTATATAGAAGGCACTTTAAAAAATGGAGGGATAAGATTAAGAGGTGAAAGAAATAAATGGTTGGCTAGGATTAAAGGGTAGGTAGAGGAAATAATAAAATATAAAAAGGGTAGGTAAAAGAAAATTAAGAGATAATTGACATGTGTCATGAAGAGAAAAAGCTAATGAATTAATTAAATAAATAAAGATTTGTTTAATTGATATAGGAAGTGGGACCAATTAAATAAATAAAATATATATTTAATTTAGGGAAAGGTAATTTAAATAAATAAAAATATTTATTTAAATGAGGAAAGGACTTGAAGAGGCTAAATGAATTAATTAAATAAATAAAAATTTATTTAATTAATAGAAGACTTCGGATAAAATAATTAAATAAATAAAATATTTATTTAATTAAACATGACAATTTTAGGTGTTTACGGAAAGTAATGATATTTATGTAACAAGGAAATGACACAACAAAACTCCACTAAATTACACCATTCATTTACTACTATATGATCAAATGTGTGAATACACCAACACACAAATATTAATTATGTGGAAGAAGAAAGATAAAGAATGTACACGGTGTCAAAAATTTCCTATACAATCCTTTCTTTTTCTTTTATCAAATTTAGGCCTTAGTTGTATCCCCAAAAGAGAGCCAATTTTAACAAGTGCCACATAGTGGCTAGTACTTGCCATGTTTTTAGCATATTTTTAATTATAATTATGATTTAATTTTAATAATGATTATATTTTAAAAATTATAATAATTAAGATAAAAAAATTAAACATAATTATTTCATAATAATTAAAATTTTACTAGAAAAAATAATATAAATTAAAGAAATCCTAATAAATTTTTAATTTTGTGTAAATAAAACTATATAAAAAATTAAATAAAATTAATAATAAATAACAATACTCTTAATAGATAATAATTCTATTAAGTAAAATTAATTAAATAAAAATAGTAATAATTTTTTAAATTCATTGTAATTTAAATATAATAAAATATGTATAAAAGTATAATTAGTTTTAAACATATTAATTCAATAAAAGAAAACTGTAACTAAAAATAACAAATGAATTTATTTTATTATAACATAACATTTTTTTTACTTATGTAATTCTTATTATAAATACATATCCCTTAAAATTTTATACAATTTGATTTGATTATAGATCTATTTATGTTATAATAATATATTATTAAAATAATATAACATTATAAAATTTTATATTTATTTTCCTCTATAAAATATCTCTAATACATATAGCAATATAAAATGCATCACAAAAATAAAGAAAGTTTAATTTTTTAGAAATAGTGGCCATGACTATTCATTTATTAACTAGAGTCAAAAGTGCCACTAAAACTAATTATTTTGGATTTCCTAAAAATCCGCTTATAATAGCTAAATTGTATTTAGCCAATAAGTGTACACAAAAATAATTTTCATAATTTATAATGTTAAAAATTGTACAATTAGACTTTGCTAAATAAAAAGATTGAAATAATTAAAAATAGTATTGCCTAATGACAAGTGCTAATAAGAGAGAAGAATGCCCAAATATGAAAATAGATCCACCTTCACTTATTTGTAATAAAAGTTAAAACCTATAAGTTTTTTTTGTGTTTTTCCTTTTTGTCTTGGTGTGAAACGAGATGAACAAAAAGACCATTGTAAAATAATCGCCCATATCAACTCAATTTTTTTCAGCTAATGAAATTAAAAATAAATAATTTTATAAACTTTTTTATTTAAAAAAATTACATCCAAACTTTAAGAAAAAATAATATTTATTTGCATATAAATTTTTTTTGTAATGTGATTGGTTGAAAACATACACATTAATAACATGTTAAAAACAACGTGATTGCTATAGTTCTAGCAAGAACTAAAAGTTGTATAAAATTAAGCCTATGTGAAGGATAAATGATTTGTTGCATATAAAGTTTTTTAAAACTTTTAAAAATTCTTTACACAATCTAATCCAGAAACAACTACATTAATTCACTATGGATTGTGGAAACTTGATATCATTAACTAAGTATATGTTGATTTGAAAATCTTTAACATAATAGATTTTATATTTGTTCTCGTTTAAAATAAATTAGCATAATTTTATTTATTTTATTAGACAAAGCCTAGGAAATATCAAGTACCAAAATGTTAGGCGTGTTTAATAAATGGAATAGCCATTAAACTTTACATGAAACCAAAAAGGAGACATGCCATTAAGTTAACAAGTGTTTAGCAACATAAAGGAAATTAAGAAGAAAAATATATTAAACTAGTAGCCATGGGAAAAGGGTTAAATTTTAATCCCTGCCCCCATCTCGCAAGTCCCAACAATTATTTGTAGGCTCCCAACTAGTGAGAATATTATTTTATTCATTATATTCCTCATGCTTGGAAGGATAGATATCTACAGTTTCACACCCAAAAGAAATGACAAGTATTAACCATAGAACTTTATGATGCCCAAATACAAGACCCTATCCACATCATTGAGAGGATTCAAAAGAGGGCTAGAACCCAATATGTGTGGGGAGACCTCCTAGTTTATTATTAGACTTCTAGAGAAGGATACCAATGACCTATTAAGAATTTTCATAAATTTTCTTATGGTGAATATGTATGTAATCCCATAAGCAACATGCATAGGATACTATCTAATTGAATAACTTCTTTTTTTTGAAACAAGAACAATTAAGATGTTTTGTTGTTATGAATGTGTTGTTTTGCTGATATTTGGCTAATGACAATATTTAGTATATAGGGTTCCATTTCCCTTCAATAACTATTTGACCCTTTAATAAAAACAATTAGGCACGTAAATCAAATTTTGTACTACACAAAAATGTTCACACAAGTTGATGTAGGAAAAAACCAAAGAATATTATCCTATTTCACTACATAGACTCAATATGATTCATGATAGAGATCCAGAGTTCAACAATATCTCATCCATGACATATCCAAATTTCAATAGCTTTGGATTATTTTACTAAAAGTTACCATCACTAGAAGTTCACAATGCATAATAGTGAACACTCAGTTCATTGGGAAAAGTTTGTGAAACCTTTTCATGCCTTGTCACATCAAACTTGATATTTCATTAGGTAGTATTTGTATACTACAAGGAAGAAATGCACAATTAGGTTAGGGAACATTTGGAGATAAAGAACAATAAATGCAAAGGTCAAGTAGTTGACAATAGGAGACATAAGTGCTAGTCCCAATTGGTACTGAGAGGGGAGGGGTGAATCAGTACATTATTGGTTTTTGGGTAAGTGCACCAAGATGGTGAACAGAAAAGTGGCCACATGCCAAAAAAAAAACTAAATTTTTCATAACCTGTGCGAGTTCTAAAAATTCAAAAATGTGCTAGGCTTGGTAATACCAAGCCTAGAGAAAAACAATTTTAAAAACCAAAAGTTCCTGAAAACCCGTATAGGTTTTGAGGAACATTTTATTTTTTAACAAAAAATTAAAAGTTTCTCAAAACCCATATGGGTTTTGAGAAACATTATTTTTGGGTGTAGGCCATGGGCTTTGGCCATTTTCAATGCCAAAACCCATGGAACAACAACAAGGAAAAGCCAAAAAAACATAGAACCTGCATGGGTTTGCAACTATTTTGGATTTTCCCAACATTGAGAGCAATTTTTAACAATGACACCCTGTCGAACAGGTAAGATTTGATTGGTTTGATTATTTTTGTTTGAATTTTAATTGAAGTAGGATTTTTTAATTTATTTAAGTTTTCTTTTTATTAATTCGATGTCAGATTCTTCAAGCAGTCCCCAAAAATGAAATAGACAACAAAGACCTCCTCCTGCACAAACAACATAAGAAAACCCTATAAACATTGCACAAGAGCAACAAGAAAACGCTCAAAATCCTCAAAATGCTACTCCTCAACAACCCCTACCACCCCGAAACCCTCCATGTCCTCCATTAGATCATGTAGATGCCACACAAGAGGATCTCATCAATTGCCTTACACAAAATAGTGCCCAAATTTCTATATTGGTGAATAGGTTGAGGTCCTCTAGGCATGAGCACCACTCAACCCTCGCCAGAACACTAGAAACAATGGCTAATAGTGAAAATGAGGTATCTAGGGAGGTTACGAAAAGGGGTTCATGGAGGGATAGATGTTGAACATTCTATGTGGATGGGTTGTCATATGATCAAGTGAAGAAAAAGGGCACAGGTAAAGCTGACATACATACTCTTTTCACTGATCCTATTACTAGTAACAACCTAGAACCAAATACAACTCAATTTCCTATACATTGGTGTGTTCATGCTAGGCTGAAAGAAGCTTTAGGATAGGTGGTATATGGTCTTTGACCAACCACCTTGTAATAGTTGGGAGGCGCCTCTATATTTTGTATTGTGAGTTTATCCTCGGTGAGAAGCCGAATTACTTTGACATCTAAAAATTTCAGGGTAGAGGGAGAGGCTCTGTGCATGATAGACCTAGGGCCCATAGGGTGGTAGAGCCACAACATAGGGGGCGTACAACTCCTAAACCCATGGTTCATGTAACTATCCCTATATCCTTGAATGAGTCTATGGAATTATAGACTCTTCAGGAAACTGTATCATTGACTGATGTCATTGTTCAGAATGGCACATAATTGGTTAGAGTAGAGGATGTACCAGCACCTGTGACACCTCCTTCATCAGTGACACCTCCTTCATCAGCAACACCTCCTTCATCAGCAACACCTCATGCAACATTTGACACGAGCCAACCCATTGAACATATGTGCCCCACCTGCCAAGGTGTATGTTCTAGTGTAGACACTGACGCAGACAAGGATGGTTTGACATCTCATTCATGTACATGTTGTGGGAGTAGATGCCATGCTTCCACTGCAAAGGATGTGGCCCTCACCAACAAACTGATCAATATGTTGTAACCTCTCTGTCAGACACATGTGCGTTTAATTCTGTTTATGGCATGTTATCAATTAAGTGACTCAATCTTATAAAAAGAAATGAATTTTTATTTTAAGAACAATTTAAAGTGACATATAAATAAAATGCATTGCAGGGTGCAACAGGTGGGTGAGAGTACACCACATACTTTTCAGTCAACTCCACGTTCACGAGTAGTTTAGCCACCGGAGGTAAAGGTTTATAAATTTGTTAAAAATATAATAATACATTGGTTTCAAAATATCTTTTGTTAATTATATGTATCATTACTTGGTATTTTATAGGGATTATCAGTGGCTAAGATGTCCCAACTTGATGATATCATGCTTTTGGCCATTGACTTTGGCCAAGATATCTATGCGATACCATTTAAATTTATATAGTTTTGACTTAAGTGATATATTAAATACATGCTCTTTTCCCTTATGTTAATTTTTTTCCATTAGTTTACCCCACCCGCCTCGAGGAAATCTCATGTGAGAAAGCCATCCTCTAGCACTCCAAGATAGAAAAGGATATCCTCTCAGACACCCAAATGATAGAAGGTAATTCCGTACAATTTAAATTCATTTGTTGAAATGTATTATGATTAAATATGTATATGTAGATATTGATAAATGCACTTAATTTATTTGTTGTATATACATAAATATATGGGTTTACGAAATTAATGAATGCACCTGATGTTGATGAGGTTCAAAAGAGGGAAGATGTGATATCTTCATATTCACTTTGGATTGCATTCTTGCTTGTTTGAAATAACTAAATCCTTTTATGTCTATATCATATGTTATAATTTTTCAAACAAGAAATGGTAATAGCTGCATCAGATTCGAATAGGTCTCCTAAGGCTACAAGAGAACTATACGAGGCTTCGGTGTGCATTTTTTCTACATATGTTAAAAATATTTATTTTATCTAGTTTGTCAACAACTTTGGGTTATTAACTTGTATGATTGTCTTTAACCTATTACAGGTCCCTTCGAAACTTCCTACTGTTATTCTACCATTCCATTTCAGTAGAAGTCCTACACGTATAGTATGGGATCCAATACGAGAAAGGGAAAAGGTATGTCTGTCTTAGATCAACTTGTTACTACTTATCAAGTTGCCATTAGTTTTATAATCAAAGTTATTCTATATACTCTAGTTGGTTATCTCTACCGAAATATTCAGTCGGTATGCACAGTCTAGTCGGTTACAGAAGAAAGTAGTCTCAGAGCATAGTATACACCGAGATGTCTACCGAGTATCATTCCATGTCTACCGAGTAGCAAAGATGACACACCGAGTTGATATACACCGAGTGAAACATGTTACTAGATTCATTGAACCTGGACATTCATATGAAAACGTGTTACAAGATCGAGGTACATAGAACCGTTATCACATTGGAAATTGCACTTAAAGATTGTGTATGATTTTGAGGTCATCTAACCAATGAAATATTTTGCATGTTTATTCATTCGATAAAACATGTTTGTAAGATCGAAGCAATGAATGGATCACCGACATAGAGATCTATTTATACAACATGGATTAAGATCAGAAATATACATGTAGCATGACAGAAAGGAAGATATAGAAATATATGAAGCAAGACATGTGAAAGCACTAAGTGTTATGATTGTTACAAAGACACAAAGGTCACCGAGAAGGATTTCAGAGAACAGTCAAAGAACAGAGTAAACATAAGGGTTTACCGAGTTACTATATGGGTTACCGAGGTATGCTATAAGCAAGGTAATCTTATTCTAAGCACATAGAATCTGCTATAACATTCCAGATGTAAAGTTGTAGATATTTGTAATGATTTTATTGTAATATTTTGAAGCTGTAAGAGAAACCTTTAACAGGGTAAAAGACTGTAATCAAGTCTATAAATTGTAAATCCTCTAACCAGGTCCAACAATTAGATTAAGTGTTGTAAAATCCTTTAACAAGGTAGATCTAACAGATCTTGATACTCCTAACAGGGTAAGCTATCAGAAATAGCTAAACATGTAGCTCTAACCAAACAACCTTTATTATTGTAGTAGTGAAGTTGTGGGTGCCATCCCCACCGTAGTTTTTCTCTCTAACCAAGAGTTTCTGCGTAACCAAAATATATGTGTTATGGAGTGAATCATGTATGATTGTTATCTATTTGTTTTAGCTTTATATTATGTTACTGTACTATTTGGTTTATGCATAACAGTAAAGTTATTATTGAAGAAATGTTTTGAAGTACTGATTCACCCCTCCCCTCTCAGTACATTAGCTTTCCATATTGAGCCTAACTATTGGTATCAGAGCTTCAATCTTGGAAAAGGGTTTAATTGCCTAAAGAGAAAGATCTTATCAATGGAAGGCTATAAACAATCTTGGAGGATTGTGTATCTGCAAGAAGAGCTGGATCATGCTAATCAAGTGATTGCAGACATGCAAAGACAAATGTAAAAATCTTTGAAAGTGAGAAGAAGATTATCTGATGATTTGTAGGACCCTCAAGAGTTAGTGGAACAAATTGAGACATCATCTGAGAACAATATATCTAAAGAGATTGAAGAAATGATTGGAGTATTGAAAGAAAAGAACAAAGCACTGGATGATTAACTAAAAGCAATGAAAAGAGAACATGAACATTTCAGCACACAGATGACTGAAAATCTTGATGCATTGAGAACAGCTGAGGATAAAGTAAGAGTTATAGAAAGAGAGAAACAACAACTTGAAGCCTTAGTATTTGATAAGAATGATGAAATCACAAGGATGACTGGAATTCAACAAAACCTGTTAGATCAACTAGGTTATGCACATCATGAAGTAAATCTGAAGGATGGTGAGAATCAAGCATTGAAACTTGAAGTATCAAGGTTGACCGATGAACTTGAAACAAAGAAGAAATCCAAAGAAACACTGAAGAAGAGTTATGAAGCATCAAAGATGTTGGATGAGCAACTAAATACAAGATGACCCAACAAAGATGCAGGACTCGGTTACAAAGGAAAAGACTTTATCGAGAAGGGAATTCATACCACCGAGAGAGGAGAATCATCAAAGCAAGCTGGAATCAAGAAAAACATCAAAAGAAAGAAGCCTATTTGCAACTACTGTGGAAATCAAGGTCACACTGCCAACATGTGCCAAATCAGAAAAGGTAAGCAACCGAATGTTACTAAGTCCAATGGTTATTGTTACAATTGCAATAAATATGGTCACACATCTAATTAATGTAGGACAAAGTCCGTTAACAATTATCAGAAGGAAAAATTCAAAGGGTTTTGTAAAAACTGCAATAGATATGGACATAGTACTGAGAAGTGTTGGTTTAAGCAAAAGAACTGTATGTGGTCTGCACACCGAGCAAATGCTAGAGGTTACCGAACTCACACAGATCCTTACCGACAGTATTCTGTAGTACCATGGGATTACAATACAAAGATATGGTGTGAATGTTGTGGAAGATATGGACATATAAGTGCCAACTGCTTTACAAGGTTTGGAATGAACAACCGAAGATCATGGAGAAATCCTGGTATGGCATGTTTTCATTGTCACAAAGTTGGACACTTGGCTAGAGATTGCAAAGATCAACCTAGAAAAGACACTGAGGAAATAAAAGAAAAATTAAAGATGATTTGGAAAAAGAAGGAAATTGTGTCAATTGATGAAAGCACCTTACCTACCGAGTTAGGTGAACCTATTCCAAGTTAATCAGTAAAGGTATGAAGGGACTGCATTCTCTCAAGGTTAAATCTTAATAGTTCCTACTTTATTATGTACTTAATTCAAAATCTGCATAGTTAAGATGTAGTAGTAAGTTTGAAATTCTATTAAAATTCTTTTGGAGCATTTTATAGGAAACCTGTCAAGTCGGTGAATACAGGAAACCTGTCAAGTTGGTAAATGAAGGAAGTTTGGTTACTCGGTTAAAGCAGAAAAGGAAAGAAAGTTTAGTGGAACCGAGTGCATTTAATGTTTTTGACCTAACCCACACGGAGCTTGATAAGGCATACTATGTACTTAAAGCATTTTCGCAGTCATTTTTTACTTACCAAGTTTTCGAGAGAGCAGAGCAAAGTGAATCTAAGGTGATAAAACCTCCTACAAAGAAAATTCAAGGTATTTACATCAATCTCAATGCATTGTTAAGCTGGTTTACCAATCTTATCAAGTTGTCATTATCTGCTAAGTGTGAAGTGTTTGCCATTTGAAAATCCTAAAACCCTAAGGATCTTTTGTTAGTTTTAATCTGAAATCTACTAATGGCACTGTAAAGCGGAAAATCGCAATCGAACCCTAGTTGCTCTCCCCTCTTCCAACTCCAAGGAGAGAGAAGGGAGGTTGCTAGGGTTGATGGTTTTCACTTAGGGGAGAGACTTTACATTCAAAAGAGGGGTTGAAACCCACAAGATCCAATCCCACGCAATGCAAGATCGGATGCTAAATGAGTTTCAAGGGATAAGACAGCAAGGCTACCCTCTTTTGTAAAGAATGTTGATAGAAGAATTGAGCTAGGAATGCATAGAAAGTGACAAAGATTCGCTTATAAACTGAGATAGGGATATAGGATGAAGCTGCAGACCTGGAATTAGCAGTAAAATGTCGATACGACGCTGTCCTGCAAATTTGAGCAAAAGTTGTCGGGACGATGGCGCCCGGCGCCACGGTCCTCCGAAAAATCTGCGAAACGAAGGGGGATCTGTTCGTCTCTGCACAAGGATTCCAGATCTTCAATTTCAGCTGCGTACCTACAACCTACACACAGAAAAGCGAAGATGATTGGGGGGTTAGGGATTAGGGGTTTGCCTTTAGGTCAAACCCCAGTTTTGGAATTAACCAAGTAATGAGAAATGCTGTAAATGTAAATGTATGTAATGTAAAACAAGTACTAATACCTTGTTGTAAGGATGTTTGTATCCTTATGTGCGAAGGTATAGATGTTGTTGTTTGTTGTATGTTGTATGTAGCATGTAATAAGTGATCTCCTCTTCAATGGTTGAATCCTTGTCTTGAATGCAACACTTAGCCTTGAATGGAGACTTGGAATGATCAATTGCTTGAATGCTTGAATGCTTGAGTATAGTTTCCACGCTTGTACACATATGTCCTTCTCATGCCAAACGAGAGAGAAAAATGTAGTTTATATACTTGCCAATTAGGGTTGAAAGACTGATTTTCCCGACCTTAGGCCGACCAAGAAAGTTAATTTCCAATTTGCAAACAAAAAGACCCGAGACCCCTTAGGAGACCGGGCCCAAAATAGGCCTAGGGACCAGGGCGCTGGGCGCTCTGGTCCCACCTCCCGGGACAGCAGGGTGCAAGGAGGTTCAGGCCAGGGTGCTTGAAAAATGCAGTTTTTAGTGTCGTGAGCAAGTTTCGGGGTCTCCATTCAGGTTGCGTGTTGCGTCGCCATCATGAAGACCGAAATGCAGTCGAAATTGCAAGTGTCGCAATTTTAGGACGCTACATTTAGCCCCCACTTTAGCGGGAGTATGTATGCTCATACTTCCAGTAAAGTACAAGGAAACAACATTGAAAGACTTCCACCACGTCAAGGAGGCAAGATACACCAAGCCCCCAGTGGACTAAGGATCTTACGACTTCGATTGACAAAGTAAAAGGGAAAATCACGAGGGAGAACCATGACTGTCAGTAGTAAGGTTCCCTCACTATGAGTCATGCCAGAAAAATACAAAAAATTTTCAAGGCAAAGTTAAGTTCACCAAGAAATTTTCAAGTATCTTGACAGGATAGACAGGGTGTATGCCCCCTACGTTAAAGCGATCGCACACGCCTCAATGGGGGTGATTGTTTTAATGTAGTGATACACATAAGAGATGAGAAAGGAAAGGAGCACGTTATCACAAAGATTTAGCCCCCAAGTGTGAGATAAACCCGAGGATAATAGACACAAAACACAAAGCACGAGGTGACTTCGCTTTCCTCGGGGCCAGTATGCTGTATGATAAGGCATGTATATATATCATATGTATGTATGCATAATTGTTCTTCATTCCCCAATCAAGGAAGGTCACCTAGAAGAAGGGAACACATGTGTCTTTTGAGTCAACATGAGAGAGACCAAAAGAGATCTCAATGCTTTGCATCGTCCTCAAGTAGACAACACTAAGGACAACAAATAGAAGAATGAGAATAACATATAGAAGAAGTAACAAAAGAGAGGGGGAGAGAATCTGCTATGCTAATGTAACTAGTCTAGCACGTCATCTACCCCCCGATCTTGCTGATCAATGTTTCGGGAAGGCAGGGAACACGCTAGAGGAGGAACATCCAACACAGTAGATGGAGCTATCACAAGATCCAAACAAGGGCTATGTTCATGTTCCAAGCCATGTTGTTCTTGTCTAGGAGCTAGGATAAGTGCTTTAGAAAATTCATTAGATAAATGTTTATCAATATCAACAAGTTCATATTCACTATCAGAAGCAAGAGGAGTAACATGCTCATCATGAATAACATTTTCATCTATATCATCATCAAGATTTATAAAAATAGGATCTTTAACTCGCACAGGATCAAGACCATCATTCATCTTATGTTTAGGAGATTTAGGTTCAATGTCTGGCTGAGGAGAAAATGGAATAATGCTTGTTGAAGGTGTTTTTGGAGATTGCAAAGTTTGAGAAGCAGCTGCTTGAGCCCTAAGACGACACTTTCGTCGGCGTTCACGTGCAGAACGATTACGTCTAGTCTTAGTAGGAAGTGGAGAAGATTGAGGAGGAGGAATGTTCTCATCCCTATCACTTGGGTGTTTAGGTTGTGGTCTCTTAGGCTGGATAATAGGAGAAGAAGAAGGTCTCTTCTCTCTATAAAAGGACGGAGGAGGAACTGCTCCATATAAAGGAGGAATTTTTGGTTTAGGAAGAAGACCAAGTCCATCATGACGAGGAGGTATAGGTCTACTTTTAGAAGGTTTATTAGGCATAGACATAGTCACATCCATAGGGATGGGTTGCGAATCTTCTTGAGGAAAGACATTAGTTTTATCTTTCAAAGGAAGAACTTTCTTCTCAAGAACGATAGGAATGTCAAGTTTAGGTGTTCTAGGTTCACTTAGAGATAGGATCATATCCGTTTTCCACTTTTGATAAGATTTGAAAAGATGATCACTTCGCGGAGGAAGGGATTGGAATTGTTTAGGCCAAAAATAATCAATAGGAACGCTAGAAGTTCTTTCAGCTGGTTTAAAGAGACTATGATTGACAGTAACAACTTCACCATTATGGGGAAATTTCAAACACTTATGTATAGGAGAAGCAATAGCTTTCATGGAAGATAGCCAAGGATAGCCAAGCTTCACACAAAATTGTTCGGATGAAGGAATAATAGCCAAGTTTACATCAAGAGATTTGTTATGGACCTCAATAGGCAATGTAATAGAACCAATTGCAGGAGAAGAAAATGCATCAAATAATTTCACAATCACATCTGTTTTGTCATAGATCACTTGATTCAATTGCAAAGTAAAAAGAAATTCTTCAGTAATAACATTAACCATGCACGAAGGATCAATAAGCACTCCACGGCAAGGTGTATTCTTGACTTTTGCAACTATGTATAAAGGACCATCAGGTGCTCTAATGCTTTCACTAGAATCAAATGTGATGGAAGGTTCTTTAGGGTTTTCTTGCTGCTCTACAAAGTTAATCACATTCGGAGTCATAGACACAAGACCATCAGATGAGAGAGAAGAATCATTAGCCTCAATCGCATTAGAGGTATGGGAAGGTAATGGATCAGTAAAAATCTGAAGATTTTGGTTAGGAGGAGCTACAGATGTGTTGCCTTTATCATTCACTCCAGAAACAGAGATAGTATTATTATCAATCAAATCTTGAATTTTACCCTTTAAAGAAAAACATTTTTCAGTATCATGCCCAGGTTGACGATGAAAGTGACAAAAAGCTTTGTTATCAAAATAAGGTGAAGTAATCTTTGCAGGATCAATTTTCCTTATAGGAGGAAGAGTAAGCACATTTTGTTCCAATAACTTATTCATAATACTATGCAATGATTCATTCAAAGGAGTATACTTTCTTTCTTTCTTGAAAAACTTAGAAATAGGAGGCACACCTGATGCTGCATTCACATTGTTGTTGATGATGTTTTCATTGAATTTGATGGAATCTCTGTTTGGTTTAAACTTCCCAAATGGTTGTTGACTGCTATCACCCTTATCACTCGGAGCCATAGGATGTGATTGTTCCATTTGACTCACAATCAGTTGATAATTGTGAAGAGTTGCACACAACTGTTGGAAAGAAGTAAACTCAGAAAACAGAAGTTTGTCTCAAATATCTTTTTGTAAATTAGAAATAAAGATTCTTTGAATATCATTGTCAGGCACTGGAAAAGAAATTTGAGCATACAAATGCTTATATCTACCAATGAAATCAGTCACTTTTTCTTTAACACCTTGTTTACAATGCATTAAATCAATCAAAGTAACTTTAGGACTTATATTGTTTTGAAATTGTTGAATGAAAGCATTTGCAAGTTGTTCAAAAGAAGTAATAGAATAAGAAGGCAACGAGCAATACCATTGTAGGGCTTTGTCTCTTAATGTTCTAGTAAACAGTTTTGCAAGCAACCTTTGGTCATAAGCAAAATCAGTACAAATTGTTTGAAAAGTCTTAACATGTGTTAGAGGATCACCTTTACCATTATAAAGTTCCAAATGCGGGATTTCAACATGTTTAGGAGGAATAGCTCGAACAATGTCAAGAGAAAGTGGGCTCGCAACATCAAATGTGGGCACACTAAACTTAGATTGATTCATAGAGGCAATTTGTTGCTGTAAAGAAGAGACAGTTTGTGCAAGATTGTTAATGGTAGCTTCAGTCGAAGAGTTCATATTAGGTGTGTTAGATTGAGATGGAGGTGTTATGTTATTGAAAGAAGGTAGAGAGTAAGGTGGTGGGACCCTATGATAGTCAATCATAGGGGATGATTGGACAAGAGGAACACTACAAGGAGGAATGGAATGGTTAAATGAATTGCCCCCTTGTGTCATGTTCATTTGCGGAGATGTAATAGGAACACTCATTGAAGGAATGAATGAAGAAGTCGGATTAAATGAAGGAATAGGGTTAATTGAAGAAGAGGGAGGATTGCCGCCATGACTAGTGATCACAGGGGGAATGTCTTGTATAGAAGTAGCCATTATGTTTGATGTAAAAGTAGGTATGCTAGCAATAGAAGTTGTCAAAGGAATAGAATGATTGACTTGTGTAGGAGGTTGTGTATAACCTAAAGATTCGACACAACTCTTTATAGGCATCACGTTCGAATTCACAATGTGTGAAATACCACGCAAAATATCAATTCCATTCTTATCACTTTGAAGCATATGTTTTAGACCCTCAATTAAAGGAAGAGCTTGACTATCAGGATATTCATGAGACATCCATTGGTGAAAATCGTCAAATTGGTTATCCAATTTCGAAAGTTGTTCTACAGAAACCTCATGGAGAGCTTCTTCATCATTAGGAGGATTAGAGGAATTACCCATGTCCTCGTTAAAAAGGCTATTCAAATTAGGTTCCATCTCCTCGGTAATTAAACCTCGGAAAGACTTAATTCTACGGCTTCGTCTAACGAGAATAGTGTAAGTAGGGCTTATTGTTGTAAAACTCATGCACTAGAGAGAGAGAAAAGATTTTGAATTTAGAGGTAGCAATTTTCAGTAAAATCAGCCAATCTTCTAGATTTAAGCTGTTAAATGCAATCACGACAGTCTCCCGAAATTTCGGAAAAAATGTCTAGGACCGTGGTGCTCGGAGTGCAACACGGTCCTTGCAACTTTTTTTGAAATTTGCAGGGATGAAAGGTATGATGATTTTGAAGCTAAGCTGAAAAAATTGAGTGATTTTACAATCTGTAGATAGGCCAAATTAAAGTTGCAATCTCAAAATTGAACCCTACCAAGATTGTCGAAAAATGCAAAATTTGAATTTTGAAAAAGTGAGAAAAAACTGAAATTTTGAATTTTATGATTTTAGAGGGAATGCCAAAAGCAATGCAAGTTTTGAAATTCAAAAGTTGACTCAATTTCACGCAAAATTCAATTTTGAAAGCGGAAATCAAAGTTGTTGTAATTAAGCACTTAATTTCAAAAGTCACAAATTGCAAGAATTTGAATAAAGCACTGAAATTTCGAATGAATGCAAATACACTTTTCAGATTTAGGACAGTAAGAAACACAATTTTGACACAAAATTTCAATTTCAATGATTTTTGAATGATTAGAAGCCCTAAACCAAGCAATCACAAGACCAACTTTGACTGTAATTTTGAAAGTGTTATAATTGATAAAATCGGCCAAAATTCTGGATTTTAGCAGGAAAATACAGTAAGATCTTGCTCCCAAAATTTCGGAAAAAATGTCGGGGACGATGGCACTCGGAGTGCACACGGTCCTCGCAACTTTTTTCCAAATTTTCAGGGATGAAAGATATTGTGATTTTATTGCGGAATCCAAAGTTACAGCTGATTTGGAGATGTTTTGATCGGTCAAATTGTCGGACAAAGGTTGAATCAAGAGAGTTTCAAAAATTAGGGTTTTGACACTTAACCACTTAATTTTCAAAATTAAAGCACAGACATGAATTGATAATTTGTAATAGAAGGGCAGATCTGAAACAAACATTAACAATTAAGCATTTCACAAGTTCAATTTTCAAAAAGAAAATTTAGGGTTTTTATGCAATCAACCTCTAAAATTTTGCAAAAGATCAAACATGGAAATGTAATCAAGGAATCAATTTTCAGATCTAATCATGAATAATCAGAAAGGATGTTCACGTCGAGTTCACCAAAATGTAAAGTGGAAAATCGCAATCGAACCCTAGTTGCTCTCCCCTCTTCCAACTCCAAGGAGAGAGAAGGGAGGTTGCTAGGGTTGATGGTTTTCACTTAGGGGAGAGACTTTACATTCAAAAGAGGGGTTGAAACTCACAAGATCCAATCCCACGCAATGCAAGATCGGATGCTAAATGAGTTTCAAGGGATAAGACAACAAGGCTACCCTCTTTTGTAAAGAATGTTGATAGAAGAATTGAGCTAGGAATGCATAGAAAGTGACAAAGATTCGCTTATAAACTGATATAGGGATATAGGATGAAGCTGCGGACCTGGAATTAGCAGTAAAATGTCGATACGGCGCTGTCCTGCAAATTTGAGCAAAAGTTGTCGGGACGATGGCGCCCGGCGCAACGGTCCTCCGAAAAATCCGTGAAACAAAGGGGGATCTGTTCATCTCTGCACAAGGATTCCAGATCTTCAATTTCAGCTGCGTACCTGCAACCTACACACAGAAAAGCGAAGACGATTGGGGGGTTAGGGATTAGGGGTTTGCCTTTAGGTCAAACCCCGGTTTTGGAATTAACCAAGTAATGAGAAATGCTATAAATGTAAATGTATGTAATGTAAAACAAGTACTAATACCTTGTTGTAAGGATGTTTGTATCCTTATGTGCGAAGGTATAGATGTTGTTGTTTGTTGTATGTTGTATGTAGCATGTAATAAGTGATCTCCTCTTCAATGGTTGAATCCTTGTCTTGAATGCAACACTTAGCCTTGAATGGAGACTTGGAATGATCAATTGCTTGAATGCTTGAATGCTTGAGTATAGTTTCCACGCTTGTACACATATGTCCTTCTCATGCCAAACGAGAGAGAAAAATGTAGTTTATATACTTGCCAATTAGGGTTGAAAGACTGATTTTCCCGACCTTAGGCCGACCAGGAAAGTTAATTTCCAATTTGCAAACAAAAAGACCCGAGACCCCTTAGGAGACCGGGCCCAAAATAGGCCTAGGGACCAGGGCGCTGGGCGCTCTGGTCCCACCTCCCGGGACAGCAGGGTGCAAGGAGGTTCAGGCCAGGGTGCTTGAAAAATGCAGTTTTTAGTGTCGTGAGCAAGTTTCGGGGTCTCCATTCAGGTTGCGTGTTGCGTCGCCATCGTGAAGACCGAAATGCAGTCGAAATTGCAAGTGTCACAATTTTAGGATGCTACAGGCACCTAAGATCCAAGATCCCATTGTTGTCAAGAATGTTGAAAAGCCCTCACTAAAATACTCTTTGACTCCCAAAGTTGTATCTAAACCGGATGACAAAACCACATTTTAACTCATCCCGGATAGAGTGTTATTAGTCGAGGATGTGAGATTCTTCACCAAATGTCATGTTGAAGAACTCAGTCATGTTGAAATCAAAGACACCTATGATGAATTATGCACAGATGGTAAATTGAATAGCAAGTATGAGTACATTAAGATCAAGGGATTAATTGAAGCCCTAACCTATCCCCGTGTGTTCAAACCCTAGTGGGTCAAGTTTGTTTTGAGGAAAGTTCACGATGAATTCATGTGGTTAGAAGAGAAACCATTCAAGATTACCAAGGAAATCATTCATCTGATTACCGGTTACCCTATTTATGATCATGCTCGAGCTCAAAAGATGATATCACAGAAGGAATTGATCAGTTTAATCGGAGTGGAATTAGACTACAGAGGACTGAAATTAAACAATGTCACTGATGCAGAACTAAAATTTGCCATTAGAGTAATAGGTTACTATTTCTTCCAATCGGCAAGGGAAAACAATGTACCCTATATAGCAGTAGACCTAGCATACAAAATTGTGAAAAAGGGAATGAAAATTGATCTTTGTGAGGTGTTGCTGAAAACCTATTTGAGAATCTAAACACCATTAGGAAGCCGAAGAAGAATAACTCAGCTAATACACTAAAGTTTGGATCACTACTTGTATGCATATTTTTCTATTTTGAATTTTTTTTTCCATCAGTCGGTAAAGTTGTTTGGGAACTACACCGACCAATCACCCATCAGATCAATGACTCCATCAAGAAGTTAGGTGATAATTTTAATGATATCATGGATGATTACTTCAGCAAATTTCAAGAGAAAATGCATAACAGGTACCAGATTCCACCCCAGCTAGTGGAGAAATACAAAAATGACATATGTTTTGAAGTAGACACTGATTACTGTTATGTGAATGCTGTGGAACCGAGAAATCAATATTTGTCACCTATGGGTTATGAAATTGATTTTGACATCACACAACAACAAATTGATGCATTTCTTACATTGCCAAGGCATGCTACCGAGTTGAGGTATGGAACCTATGAAGAAGTAAAGGAAAAAGTAAAGATGAGCATTGTAGTACCCAAAGCTACAAGAAGGGCAACAAAGATGATCAAGGCATTATCAGAGAAATTCGAAGAAGAATCTTCCTCCACACTTGTCAAAGGCACTATAACCATTACTGAAGAGGAATCTGAAGTCCAAGAAGCAACTATAACACTAAGCACCGAATTGCCTAAGGGAAAAGTGTTGAAAAGAAAGAAACTGGATTCATCAAAGGCCTCACCGAATCCACCAGTAAAGCGACCTAGCACTAGAGCATCTGTAGCTTCATTGAGTAAGAAAGCAAAGAGTGTTACTATTCCTAAGGTAACAAAAACTTACAAGAAAACTACTCAGAGACTCATTTTGGCAAAAGAGTCTAGCGACACCGAATCTAAAGATGCAAGCAAATTTCAGATTGTCAAGAGCAAGAAGGTAAATGTACATAGTGTTGAAAATTTTTGTGCTAATCTGAAAGAATATGGTGGATTTGGAGGATTTAGATATGTTAAGTATGAAAACAGAAATAATGATGAAAAGAGACAAATTGAAGAAGCTGTCATCTGCACACTTCTAAAATCCGGTTGGCTCCATTGGAACTATCTAAGTCACTTCCAAATGAATTATATTTACATATTGACAATAGGTGGAAGTATGCAATGGACTCAGAGAAATAGATTAGAGAAAGAAGTTTGGTACATCTCTTTCCTGACATGTCAGTAGCTGAAATAAAGGAACATTTGACAACCTACAACACAAAGTTTCTCGTCAAACAAAGAGCCTTAAAACTGATGAATGGGTTGTATATTGAAGTGGAAAATGAGACAAAATAAAAGTGGTAGGAAATCTTTAAAATCAAGGATGCTGGTGAGAAAGCTATAGTTGAAATTGTTGATGTCACCGAGCAAGATCCTGATGTTACCGAGCAAGACCCTCCTAACACCATTCAAATAGATGAAGATATCATGGATACAGAGGCACCAGAATAGGAAATGATAGAAGGCAATGCATATGCAAAACTTGTATCCAGTGAATCAGTCTTGGAACAAGTTCAGCCTTATCCACCGGTTAATCAACTTGTCTCAACAGAAACCCCTCAGGATACAGATCAAGGCACCAAAGGTCACAAGTCTACAATAGGAGAAGGTACTACTCAAGAACAGACGTCTCAAGCACCTTCTAGCACTAAAAATGTTGTAACTAAGACACTAAGTATCGAGACACCAAAGGACTCTATAGAGGCTAAAGAAACCGACCAAAGTGTTGCCTCTACCAAGCAACCCACTGAGGGTCATCAAGCCTCACAAGCTATTGTCTTAGTTCCATCAGTGAAAGGTAAAGAAAAGAAGATGAAAAAGCATAGTTTTAAAGTTGATTTGTCAAAACCAATAGTGTTTCCCAATGTAGACATATCAAAATTAAAGGGGCAAGTAGTCATTGATTTCGGTGAACTATGCAAAGCAAAGGCCGAACAAGAGAAGCAAATGGCAATTCAAAAGAAAAAGAAAGTACTTCAGAAGGTGAAAGCACTCTTAATAGATATGGTACCTGAAGCTACAGTGTCAACATATGCAGCCATCCACATTCAACTGGATGAACTCCTAACAAAGATAGAGACATCTGGAGTAGATGCATCGGAATATTTGAGCAAGCTAAAAGACAAGGAACTCACTGCAAAAATGATAGAAGTGGTACATAAAGCTATAGCTATTGGCAAAGTTAAACTTGTCAAATTTATTGCTGAGTTGACTCCTCAACTCAAGCACATTCTTTATTTATTTCAGAAACTCTGTACATTTTCTTTATTCATTAAAGACATCAAAAATAAAAAAGAAGCAATTGAGAAAGAGATCACCGATCTCTCAAATAAGTTGACCACAGAGCCAAATTCAGTTCAGAATTTCTATACAATGTTACAATGGCTCATGGCTCAACAATTGGACCTAAGAAATGAAGAACACAAGATTAGGATGGACACAATGACACTTCAGACATTATTTCTTCCTCATCTTTCATCTGTCCAAGAACAGATCAACCGAGCCACCTCCTTATCTACTACACAAGAGGGAAGCACTTTAGATGACTTAATATCATTATTGGCTGATATTCAAGCCGATAATTCTTTAATGGATAGTGTAAAGGATGCACTCTTTGTTGCTCTCACCGAAGCACGAACCAAGTACAAATCCATTTTTGACCAGTTGCCACCATCGAATGGTAATTAAGTTTTGATGTTTGTCAAAAAGGGGGAGTGATACAATATTAGGGGAGTGATATAGTATTCAAAGAATCAAAGTATAATATCAAACAAAAGGAGTATAGTATACAAGGGGAGTATACCGAGCAGAGTAAGCAGAGTATCCAAGAGCAGTGAACCGAGCATAGTAAGCAAAGAACAAGAGTAGATCGCCAAGCATGCAAAATTAGAGTTTTGTATAGTATATTGAAAAGGGGAGTATATCTGGATATATTATTTCATTGACTATTGTATATACTGTCAGTATAGTCAAATTTTGCAAGTATATAGATTATTGAGTTATAACTTTGAAAGTAGTTTTTGTCAAACATCTCAACTAATGTCAAAAGGGGAGATTGTTACTACTTATCAAGTTTCCATTAGTTTTATGTTCAAAGTTATTCTATATACTCCAGTCAGCTATCTCTACTGAAATATTCAGTCGGTATGCACAGTCTAGTCGGTTACAGAAGAAAGTAGTCTCAGAGCGTAGTATACATCGAGCTATTTACTGAGTATCATTCCATGTCTATCGAGTAGCAAAGATGACACACCAAGTTGATATACATCGAGTGAAACATGTTACCAGATTCATTAAACCTGGACGTTCATATGAAAATGTGTTACAAGATCAAGGTACATAGAATCGTTATCACATTGGAAATTGTACTTAAAGATTGTGTATGATTTTGAGGTCATCTAACCAATGAAATATTTTGCATGGTTATCCATTTGATAAAACATGTTTGTAAGATCGAAGCAATGAATGGATCACTGACATAAGAGATCTATTTATACAACATGGATTAAGATCATAAATATACATGTAGCATGACAAAAAGGAAGATATAGAAATATATGAAGCAAGACATGTGAACGCACTAAGTTTTATGACTATTACAGAGACACAAAGGTCACCGAGAAGGATTTCAGAGAATAATCAAAGAACAGAGTAAACAAAAGGGTTTACTGAGTTACTATATGGGTTACCGAGGTATGCTATATGCAAGGTAATCTTATTCTGAGCACATAGAATCTGCTATAACATTCCAGATGTAAAGTTGTAGATATTTGTAATGATTTTATTGTAATATTTTGAAGTTGTAAGAGAAACCTTTAATAGGGTAAAAGACTCTAATCAAGTTTATAAATTGTAAAGCCTCTAACCAAATGCATCATTTAGATTAAGTGTTGTAAAATCCTTTAGCAAGGTAGATCTAACAGATCTTGATACTCCTAACAGGGTAAGCTATCAGAAATAGCTAAACATGTAGCTCTAACTGAGCAACCTTTATTATTGCAGTAGTGAAGTTGTGGGTGCCATCCCCACCGTAATTTTTCTCTCTAACCAAGAGTTTCTACGTAAGCAAAATATATGTGTTATGGAGTGAATCATGTATGATTGTTATCTATTTATTTTAGCTTTATATTATGTTACTGCACTATCCAGTTTATGCATAACAGTAAAGTTATTATTGAAGAAATGTTTTGAAGTACTGATTCACCCCTCCCCTCTCAGTACATTAGCTTTCCATATTGGGCCTAACACAACTCCTTTTCACTAAGTGCACAAAGGAGTTGAAACCATCTAGTTAACTCCATTTGGATCACTTACCATGGATATAGGAAACGGTCGTAACTGATTCATCTGTGACTTTGCCTCCTACAACCACAACACATCCATTTGAGGCTTCGGTATGATTTAGTTTTTTAGTCTATTCATTTTTAGTTATTATGTGTTATTTGACATATATGTTATTAACATGTATTAATGTTGTTTTACTAGTTACAACCTCCTTCAGGACATCCTACGGATCCTCAGCTTCAGCCAATTGCGGAAGACAAAGATGAGGTAATCAACATTTCAACTTCAAATAATTTAGAGTTTAGTATTTAGTTATTTTGATATTATATTGAGAAAATAGATCTGATTTGACATTTGAATTGTCCTTGTGCAGCCACCTTTAGAGCCATGTACTGCTTCAAAGAGGCTTGATTTTGATGATCCGCCATAGTCACAAATACCGATAGAGACATATAGTTATAGTTGTGGTCATTGAAGGACCAATTTTTTTTATATATTCGACATTTGTATATGTATATATCGACTTTGACAGACATGGCACATGCCACATTTTTATAACTTATTAATTTGACATCTATGCCATTTTTTGATATGTACACGATTATTGTTCATTTTGATATATATGAAACTTGATATTCGATCCAATTTGTTCATTGATATATATGAAACTTGATATTCTTGAAACTTAGTTATTTGCTATTGAAATGTGATCAAACTTGTTCATTGTGTATATGTCTTGAAATGTGATCCAATTTGTTCATTACTTGTAACTCATTTAGTGTATACTTTTAAACAATCTATTGCTCATATTGTGTATACCCAAGTACTGACACCGGTAATGCTGATATTGTGTATTTTGATTGAGTGAATTTGCTTTGAGTCCTTCGTGCATGAAGAGATTGGAGTGAAGTTATTATATCATAAACTCAAGCTTATGGATTGAAGTTCATCATTTCAAGAACTAATTAAGACAAGATTTGAGCACACAAAGAAGATTTGGAATTTATCTAAGGATGAGTCGGCTTAGGTAAGGTTTTCATTTAAATTTTATTCCATAACAAGTTGGCCTTAGGGTAAGAGACACACCTATTCATCCAAATCACCTATAAAATAAGAGTTGAAGCACATATGGATGATCCATGTGAACCTATGGGTTCATGTTGTTGCTTCCTAAAAAATCCTCTCTCAGTTTTGGACAACTCGATTCCATTTTCTTGTGGTTAGATTTTTTCTGTCGCATAAAAAATCGTTAGTGAGAGGTGGCAAAATAGTGCATCTTTCATTCTGCTTGTCATGGGAATGAACCATTAGTGTGAGGTCATCCAGGTGGCCGATTTTACACTAGGTGTTCCCTTGTCTTTCTCTCCAAGACATTCGATCGTTCTGAGCCACCTCGTAGCGACATTTTCCCTTGAGCACTCAACAAGGAAAAAATGATCAAACTTTGACATCGTGTAACTCAGAGATAGTGGAACTTATGGACAATCCATTTGAACCTACGGGGTCATGTTATTTCTGCCTAAAATATCCTCTCTCAGTTTAGGACAACTCAATTTGGTTTTCTTGTGGTGAGATTTTTTCTGTTGCATCAAAAACTGTCAAAAACTGTCAGTGAGAGGTGGCAAAATAGTCCACCTTTCATTCTACTTGTCGTGGGAATGAACCATCAGCACAAGTGAATCCATGTGGCTGAGTTTACACTAGGTGTGCACTTGTCTCACTCCCCAAGATGTCCGTTTGTTCTAAGCCACCTCGTAGCGATCTTTTCCCTTGAGCGCTCAAAGTGGTAAAAACGGTCAAACTTTGACATCGCATAACTCAGAGACCATGGCACTTATGGATGATCCATTTGAACCTATGGGGTTGTGTTTTTGCTGCCTAAAAAATCCTCTCTCAATTTCGGGCAACTCGATTCCCTTTTCTTGCGTTGATTTTTTTTCTGTCGCATGAAAAACCGTCATTGAGAGGTGGCAAAATAGTGCATCTTTCGTGCTGCTCGTCGTGGGGAACAAACCATGAGCGTGAGCACATCCAAGTGATCAAGTTTACATTAAGTGTGCCCTTGTCTTTCTCCCCAAGATGTTTGATCATTCCGAGCCACCTCGTAGCGATGTTTTCCCATGAGCGATGAAAGTGAAAAAATGCTCTAACTTTGACGTTGCGTAACTTGGAGACCATGGAACTTATGGATGATCCTTTTGAACCTATGGGGTCATGTTGTTTCTTCCTAAAAAATCCTCTCAGTTTCGGGCAACTCAATTCCATTTTCTTGTGGTGAGATTTTTTCTGTCGCATAAAAAATTATCAGTGAGAGGTGGCAAAATAGTGCATCTTTCATTTTGCTCATCGTGGGAACAAACTGTGAGCACGAGTGCATCTGAGTGGTTGGGTTTAAGCTAGGTGTTCCCTTGTCTTTCTCCCCAAGACGTTCAATCATTCTGAGCAACCTCATAGCGACGTTTTCCCTTGAGCGCTCAAAGTGGAAAAAATGGTCAAACTTTGACGTCATGTAACGTGGCACTTATGGATGATCCATTTGAACCTATGGGATCATGTTGTCACTACTTGAAAAATTCTCTCTCTCTATTTTGGGCAACTCAATTCCGTTTTCTTGTGACCTAAGATTTTTTTTGTCGCATAAAAAAATGTCAGTGAGAGGTGGATAAATAGTGCATCTTTTGTTTTGCTTATCGTGGGAACGAACTGTGAGTGTGAGTGCATCCGGGTGGCTAGGTTTATGCTAGGTATTCTTTTATCTCTCTCCCTAAGATGTCCGATCATTCTGAGCCACCTCGTAGCGACATTTCCCCTTGAGCACTCAAAGTGGAAAAAATGGTCAAACTTTGACGTCATGTAACTCGAAGACCGTAGCACTTATGGATGATCCAATTGAACCTATGAGGTCATGTTGTCACTACCTAAATAGCCTCTCTCCATTTTGGATAGCTCGATTCCATTTTCTTGTGGTGAGATTTTTTCTGTCGCATCAAAAACTATCAGTGAGAGGTGGCAAAATAGTGCATCTTTCATTTTACTCGACATGGGAACGAACCATGAGCACGAGTGCATCTGGGTGGCTATGTTTATGCTAGGTGTGCCCTTGTTTTTCTCCCCAAGATGTCTGATAGTTTTGAGCCACCTCGTAGCAACGTTTTCCCTTGAGTGTTCAAAGTGGAAAAAATAGTCAAAATTTGACGTCGCATAATTTAGAGACCGTGACACTTATGGATAATCCATTTGAACCTATGGGGTCATGTTGTCACTTCCTAAAAAGACCTCTCTCAGTTTCAGACTATTCCTACTAGCCCTTCGAATTGGGTAATTCAGTAATAACTCAAAACTTTCCCAATACACTTGGAAAAAAATTGCATATTCAGATACCCATTTGCAAGTTATTTAACATTTATTAGAATCAAATTCAGTTATTTATAATCCAATAGTACAAATTTATAATCAAATAGTACAAATTTATAATCAAATGGTACAAGTTTACTACAAATGTATTTATAATCAAATGGTACAAATTTGAGCTCTCAAAATTTGCAAATCAGCCCCATGGACACTATCATATATAAAATTTGGCATCTAATATAAACGATCAAGCTTATTACTATTTATATTTACAAAATTTTGCATGTAAATATGCAAATTACAACTTTTTTTTTTATACAAAAATTAGCATCTAGATATGCACATTACAACTCATTGTTGTTTTTTATACAAAATTTAGCATCTAGGTATGCACGTTACAACTCATTGATGTTTTTATATACAAAATTTGGCATCTACATCAGCTCATATGCATATTACAGCTCATATGCATGTAGAGCACATAAAAAAAAGTGAAGTTACAATGTTTCACAAAAGATATATACAAAATTGTCAAAACTATTCTACCATATTGTAGAATTATCCTTCTAGATGGCCCAAAATCAATCAAGTGAACCTTCTGGATCAATTCTAACCCTTAGTGTCTCAAGTATTGACTTGTGGTCTGATTGATGAAATTTCCACAAATCCTTGTTAAGAGGTCTACCACGATATATGTCTCAAAGTCCTCAAACAACCAGACATTAGAATTTTTTATAAGGTACCTATATTTTATAGAAGGATAAGTTAATGCCAAAATCAATACAATGATTGCTAAATAAATGACTTTAAGAGGTCTCAATACAACTCTACACAACAATGGTACCTTCTAAGCCATGTCCCTGTCACAACAACAGATCCTATTAGGTACTCAATACCCTCTCCATCAGCCACTGTAGAAGTCAATTTCTTTTTGGCCTCAATACAACGACACAAAAAGTAATATGTTCCTTCTTCGTTGTTCTCATCCATAATAATTGCATATACATGACCTGCATTTAATAGAAGGATATAAGTTAATACCAAAATCAACATAAGTTAATACTAATAAATTAAGCTTAAAATTGTAGCAAATTGCAACCCTTTACCTGGTTCAACTATGTCTGATACATGGTCAAAATCTACTGGTGCTTCAATCTGGTTCATTTGTAGTGCTCTAGGAAGTTGATATGTAGCTATGGTTTGCAAAGGTCTACAAGACCATTGGTCAACCCACTCTTTTGATTCACATTCATCCCACACAAGATGCATACACGAAGAGAAAAAGCATGCAATCTGTCTAGTATAAATAACTAGTGATGTTGCATTTGAACTTCTAAATGAATGCATGTCACTTGATCTAGTAAGTGTACAACAATCTAGATAGTTTTCAATGTTAGATTCACTTATTAACCAAAAATATCTAGAAACCATAGACTTACTTGCATTAACTAGTCCCATCATAGAGTTACACCATTGCACAATTGTTTTTGCATCTATTAACATTGCACCACCTTCGTATTGCAATTCCTCTCTAGTAAGAGCTCTTTTCACACATGCTTTCGCACCATCATGCTATCCCTTTCCATGCCCTACCTCAATGAAATTCCAAAAATGTTGCACACCACTTGTCACATGCATCCTAGTCAACCAGTAGAGCATCCTTGCATTCTTGAATTGTGCAGTGCAATTGTCCGACCATATTAAGTGTTGGTTGTATGTTATATCTCTTTCCCTTAAACTATCATAGAAGATTGTAAATCATCCTTGCACAAACTTTGAGGAATGAGTACGATCATTTCTGATATAGAAGTGATATTCTCTTATAACCTTTCTGTCCTCCTTGGTGCTATCACGTGCATGCATGAATGATATGTGTACAAAAATTGTAACTTGTGTAGAGTGGTAATGCATAGATTGTACTTCATTTTGTGGCTTTAGTGTATAATTCTTAGCAAAATCAATGATAGAGACAATAGTGCCTAGGGGGAAAGTGTCCGTACACAACTTGAATTGCTCATCTAACCAACTAGCTCTATGTGTGTGACCTATGTACTCATACACTAGTTTCTCTTAAAAAATCTTCACAAAATCAGTTGCACATATATCCATTTTCACTAACTCACACTTCTTTAATTCTTTTCCATCTTTAACACCATATGTGACTGACTTATATCCTTACGAATTTCATGTGTGCTATCTAGATGTAGGAATCTATGCAATTGTTGCAAACTACCACATGTAGGACAAAAACCTCTCAAACACATCATCTTATAGTAAATGCACCCATCATCACATTTACATAGTACACTTGAAATAAATTCTCATTGACTTAGGAGGTTCTTGTAGACCACATTCCTGCAAAACATTGTTACTGTGCAAAGTACAACATATATAACGATAAATATCATAATGCATGGAAAATTCAACGTGGACCCTACAACAACATGTAGTATGTGCATGCTTAATCTTAACATAAAATGGTTTTGTCATCTCAAAAAATCTTGGATGGATTTTAATTTGAGGAAAACTTTGAAGAAACCTTTCATAAAATTGTGTTTGAGTGGTATGTAAATAGTGTTTTGGATGTGGCTCACAATTACTAATTCCAGTTCACCTTCTAACAACATCTCTTTGGTTGGGTGAAACCCTTGTGTTGTCATGCCAATATTTCTCAATCAACGTTCTTAGTGCATCAACAAAAATGTTGTCCTTGTGTGGGAGCCTACCCGAGAATGCCCAAAGAGAATTATTGTTAAGATCCTCAATTTTCTCTCGCCTCTCTAAGGCATTGTTTAATGTGGTTCTACTTATCCTTAATGACTTGCTTGTTTTGCTTATTAAACGATATTTTTCATTTCCTTTCCCATTATGGTTGATGTGAGGACACGACAAGTAACATTAGCATCTTTAGTGTGTGATTTTGAACCAATGGCTTGGTATGCATCAAAAAGATTTCTCACAATGGTTCTTTCACTATTATTTTCGAATGTTCTTAACCCCAAAATTTTCATTGTCTCTCTAAATTTCAGATTTTTAATCATTTCAACAACCAATTGGCATCTTCCACTTTGATTTAAGTTTTCAAAATAGTTATTCCAAATTCTTCTAACCATTGTTCTACAAGTTCTTTCAGAAATTTTATCATGCATTGGCTTCACAGTATTTTCATCAATATCTATTAGGAACTTTGGTTTTCTATGAATTATTCTAAGAGGTGTTAAGATTGGTGCATGCTCTTCATTTTCATTAGGTGCATTATGTGCATTGATCACATCAAATTCAAATGGTATATCTTCTTCAATTTCATTAACATGTGCATTCACCGAATCATTTTCAAATGGTGTATGTTAATTGCATTCATTAGGTGCATTCATAATATGTATTTGAATTGGTGTATGTTGATCATTTTGATTTGGTGCATTCATCATATAAATTTCAATTGTTGATTGTTCATCACTTTCATTAGGTGCATTAGATGATGTACCTTCACGTAATCTCCTCATACACTCCCTTTGTCTTTCCTTTGCTGCCTCTCTTTGTTCATTTGTTCCTCTCTTGTTCTTTTCCATTGTCCTACACATAACATCATGATGACAATCCACAATTAAATAGCAAAAAAACAACAAATGATCAGTATTTTGTTATAATCTAAAGTAACAATAATAAAATAACTTTTAAAAAAACCAAAATACAAGAAAAATCAATCATGATAAAATCAAAAAAATAACAAATTATCATGATTTTGTTATAATATAAAGTAAAAATGATAAAATAACTTAAAAAACAATCCAATATATGAGACAAATCAATCATTCCAAAGCAAAAGTGACAAAAGAATATGAAAACCTAACTATTATTGTCCCAAAAAATCATGTGCAAAAGTAGTGGGCCCTTCAAACAACTTGCAATGCTTGTTTTTAGGCCATTGGGACTAAAATATATTAAGATGTTCCCATAACTTGTACAGGTTATGGAAACCTTTTATGAATAGGAAAAGGAGAGGGGGAGAGGGAGAGAGGGAGGGAGAGGAAGCAAAGAGAGAGAGAGAGAGAGAGAGAGAGAGAGAGAGAGAGAGAGAGAGAGAGAGAGAGAGAGAGAGAGAGAGAGAGAGAGAGAGAGAGAGAGAGAGAGAGAGAGAGAGAGAGAGAGAGAGAGAGATTGGGAAAAGGAGAGGGAGAGAGGGAGAGGGAGAGAGAGGGGGATTGGGAAAAGGAGAGGGGGAGAGGGAGAGAGAGGGATATTGGGAAAAGGAGAGGGAGAGAGTAGGGGGGAGAGGGGGTAAGAGAGAGAATAGGAGATAGGAAGAGAGCTTAGAGAGGAATAGAATATGATAAGGAGAGGGGGATGGAGAGAGAGTTATAGACAAAGAGAGAAGGGGTTAAGGAGAAGGGGAGGGAGGAAGATTGGGAAAATGAGAGGGTGAGAGGGAGATTGGAAAGAGGAGAGGGAGAGAGAGAGAGAATAGGAGATAGGAAGAGAGGGAGAGAATAGGATAAGGAGAGGAGGAGGGAGAGAGAGGGGGAGAGATAGAGGAGAAATTGGGAGAGAGGGAGAGGGAGAGGGAGGGTGGAGATGGGGAGAATAGGATAAAGAGAGGGAGAGGGAGAGAGAGAGAGTATAGGAGAGAGAGAGGGAGAGAAAGAGAGATAAGATAACGAGAGGGGGAGGGAGAGGGGGGAGAGGGAGAGGGAGGGGGAGAGAAAGAGAGAAAAGGGGGAGAGGGTGAGAATAGGATATGATAGAGAGAGAGAGAGAGAGAGAGAGAGAGAGAGAGAGAGAGAGAGAGAGAGAGAGGGGGGGGATAGGGAGAGATAGTAGGAGGAGGAGAGGGTGAGAGACATGAGGTAGAGAGAGAACGAGAAGGAGAAAAGGGTGAGAAAATCAGAAAAGAGAGAAGTGTGAGGGGGAGAGAGATGAGATAAAACTCAAGGAAGATAATTAGGGCTCAGAATAGATAAAGACAATGATGGGGAAGGAAGACGAGAGAGAGAGGAAAAGAAGAGATACATGCATGTATACAAACATATATAAATATATCTATATAAATATATCTATATAAATATATGTATATATAACTATAGACATGCATATATACATACATAAACACATATTATATAGGTATGTCTAAAATATGTGTAGTAAATGCTAAGTTTACAAGCATACATTGTTATGTCTTCATAACCCATATGGGTTTTGTGAACCAATTTTTATTTTTTAGTTTTACATAACCCGTATGGGTTTTGTGAAACAAAAAAAAATGTTTTTAGTTTTACATAACCCGTACAGGTTTTGTGAAACACAAAATAATGGTTTTAGTTCTACATAACCTATATGGGTTATTTAGAACTGCGAATAGTACTTTTTGTTGTTCAAAACCCGTGCAGGTTTTGGCTTGGTAAGAGGGTTGGAAAATGACCCTAAGGCTTGCAAACCCATTTCCCCCCCTTTTTTGTCCCTTTACACATTTTTTCATCCTCCAACATGATTTCTCGACTTCATCATCATCAGGTCTACAAATGATCAAATGGGTATCTCTAAAATTACCACCATAATCTCACACATCTTCTTAGTTTTCTGACCATATAAATTTTTCTATTTTTGGACAACATTAGCATAGTAAACTTTAATTTTCTTTATCAGTGCCTTGATAGTCCTCACATAAATATGTCTACCATTTTTTTAATAACTTTTGATATACCTGACCAAATTCAAAATAAATTACATATTATTGTTCTACACTAGATTCTATACACTTCTAAAAAAAAAGTGTGCATTTTTTATTATTTTGATGCAAGTTATGCCCAACGCATGAATAGGTACCAAATTTTCAGGATGTGGTCACTTCAAAAAATCATAAAAATAAAATACTCAGCAAAAAATTATAAAAAAATACACAACTTATAGATCTCACTCTTACCTATCACCCTACCAAAGGGTTTTGAAAAATACTAAATATAACTATATATTTTGTGCAGTGCACGAAAACAACTATGTTATATTTTTTTGAAAAAACCAGGAATAGTTTTTCATGCGTGAAAGGTTTGACCCTCTTAATCGTATCCAATTTTAAAAACATTTAGTAGTTTAAAAACTAGATTTAGAGTAATACAATTCTTATTCTTTTGTCAACTCCTAGTTTTGAGTGCATGACCTTCAAATATCTCTTTGAATTTCAACTTTACCTCTTTAAAAAAAAAGGTGGCCACTTATACCCCGCTTTTTGTTCACCGTCTTGGTGCACTTACCTTTTTACTAAATGATAATTTTACTTTAAGCATGAACTAATGAAGCATTCACCAATGTAAACATTTATTGCATAAGATTAAGCATACATGAAAAATACACAAAGACACACAAATATATCTCATGGAAACCCAATAGGGAGAAAACCACGGTGTGAGTAGGAACTCACAAAATTTGTACTCTTTTGGAGTACGCCCAGTGAAGAGCCATCCTTGTTAGGAGATTACAAAGACACTGGTTAGGTTCCACCCGGTTAAGGGATTTTGAACAAGGCCGGTTAATGCCTCTACCCTGTTAAAGGTAGCCTGGTTGAAGGACTTAGAACATCAATAAAGATGTTACTCGGTTAAGGGATTTATACAATGGGACCTGTTAAAGTCCACTCAGTTAAGGGATTTAAGTTGCAATTATTAGAAAATAACAGATAGATGATTAGATGTAAAGAAATACACATTAGCCTGATCAAATCACAATTAAGTATCACTCTAGGTCTACATCGGTTGTTCTTGATCTCCACAACTCTGCCTTCTGTCGGTTTGCTGGGACTTGAATTCTACATTGTTGGTCCTCTGTCACCTGAGTCACTGCTCGGTGAAATGCTTACTCTACCGGTCCTCTATCACTCGGCTATGCAAACTCTAAAACTCCTCCTAGTCCACTTTCACATTGACTTCACTCACCTTAACAACAACCATCTCAAGAATGAGATATGTGTATTTATAGACCCTTTAGCCTATCGCCAAATTTTCCCTCCAAAACATAGCTTTCAAAATTCCATTGTCAGGCCTTAAATTGCACTTCAGAAATCATGCAGGAATCACTATCAATATAGTCAAACATACCGATAAGTCCATCGATTGACTAAGAGAAGACTCCCAATTTAGCTTGTTGTAACTGAACATTACTAGTCTGTCGGTTAACCTGTCTAGCCGATTTCTTCCTGTATACCGGTTTTCTCTTTGCTTAGCCAGTGGACATCTTCCTTGCCAATTTACTCATCGATACCTGATCTCCTTACTGCTTGCCGATCTTCTCATTGCTTGCCGGTCTACTACTTGCCGATTTACTTACTACTTGCCAATTTACTAACTGCCTGCCGGTCTATTGCTTGCCGATTCACTCACGGCCTGCCAGTTTACTCACTGCCTATGGACTATGAAGACTAAGGAGATGGTGTTGCGAACAATGACAACCATATCATTTATTGGTCATACAAAATTGCATCAAAATGCCAACAATAAGAAACTTGCAGTTTGTGATGGAATCATGGAATATCGTAGAAAAAATATATTCCCTATTAGTACATAAGACAAGATGAAGAAGTTTGGTCCATACGATATTATTCAGAATTTTTACTCAAGGACCACATATGAGGTTGAGTTACTAGAAGCAATAGAAATAACACCTTTATTCAATATTGTAGATATACATAAGTATCATGAAGGATAATCAAATAGCGACACCATATCAATTTCCTTCAAATAGCAATTACCGCGACAACAAAGTGAGAAAATGGAGTAGAGTTTGACTACAAGAATTAGGTCCAATATTAGAAATAAGGAATGTAGAGAATATCTAACTAAGTGAAAAGGAAAATTATTAGAATACTCATCATGGATTTCACATGTTGAGATAGGATGCCTTGAATTTTCTCTAGAACCAACAAAGTGTAGCACTCACTTTTAAAATAACCTTGGGTGTCTAATGTAAGAGAATCCTAAAGAACCTCACTCAATTTCATTGTGTAAACTCAATATGGATTATATAACAAAAATCTAGAGTTTATAAATATCTCATCCATGACATATCTAGATTTTGGTAGGTTTGGATCAATTTATTGAAAGCTACTATCACTAGAAAGTTCATAGCCTATAATAGCTACCACTCAATTCATTGTGTGAAGTTTGCATAACCTTTTTGTACTTTGCAACATCAATTGGAATTATCTTAAAATTCATTAACTCTTGGAGCTTAACCATTAGATTTAGGTTTACCCACACATTTTGTAGAACTTTGAGTTTTAGGATATCTTGTGGCTAACATGGAGCATTCTTAAAGATTTATATTGAAATATAAGAATCTCATATATCCATTGAAAAGTAGTGGTTAAAAGTTTGAATTCTAAAAATTATTTATTAGTTAGCTATACATTTTAGATACTGAATATGATTCTAAAAGGGTTTGTAGTACATGTTCTAGTTTTTCATTCTCATTGTCATAATTTGCATGTAAGCTTATAATAATCACTCTAATATACCAAATCAATGAGAAGTTTCTTTCCTATTCTATACTTATTTTTTCATGTTAACTCTTTATATTGCATAGTTCTAAGACAATCCTTTCTTAATAATCTCCATCCATGATTGAATTAAGTACTCTTTTTTACTTCCTTATTGATGTCTCTAATCTCCACTATTCCTCTACGATGAAATATAGTTACTATCTAAAATGGTTTCTTTCTTTTACTTCTATTCACTAATTATTGTACACAATATCTAATTGTAGAAGGATTATGTCTCAATTTCCTACCTTATCTCCTACTAGGCATGTTGACAAGTTTCCCAAAATTATATTTATTACCTTTGTTTACTCACCAATTAATGAATCAAATACTAAATTGAATTTGAGGTTTGTATACATATTTTTACATCATGTCCTCCAAAAATATCTTGCAAACTTGGTATCCTCATTTGAGGTGATGCCCCATTGTAATCCATGCAATCTCTTAATCTTTCTAAATAATAGATCAACAAAATGTGAACATCATGTGTTTTATTATAAGGAATGAAATGCACCATCTTAGAAAATTAATCCACTACTACAGATATGAAATCATGTACTCTATCTGTCCTTGAAAAACCAAGTATGGGATCCACATTTATATCTTCCCAAGGTATCTCTAGTACTATCAAAGGTTGGTATAATCTAGTGTTCTAACTACTCCCTTTTGCAACATGACAAGTTATGCACTCCAAAATAAATTTCCTTATATCCTTATATATTTGAAGCCAAAAGTTATATTCACTTACAAAAGCCCCTATCTTTTCTATACCAAAGTGTCATGCTAATCCAGTGTTATGTTTCTCATTGATCAAATCCTCCTGTTTTGAAGTCCTAGGAATGTACAATTGGTTTTCCTTGAATAAAATATTATTTTAGATGAAATATTTCAACCACTTGCTCCTATCCATCACTACTCGATTTCCACTTAATTTCCAAGATTTAAAAAAAATAAAGGTCATCCTTTTAGAATTTTTTTAACTCTTCAAAGCTCATTACAACTAACTTCATCTGCACCAACAAGGTCATACTTGCATGATTTTCTAGTCTAGTGTTTCAACAAAAATGTATAGTAAACTGTATGAATAATACCCACCTCATATGTTTCTTGTTCAATTTTCCTTGGTTATTCAAGTATTGCAGATATTTATCGCGAGTCTACAATACATATTCCTTCTACAAAACACAATTTATCCCCTTCTTCAACGATTGAATTTTGTTGAAGAACTCCATATCATAGATTAGGTACCTCTTTCGCACATCTTTCAACTTCTCAGTAAAAAATGATATTGGTTTACCTTCTTGACTCAGTAGATACATACATACATACATACATACAAACATATATGTATGTATGTATATGTATGTATACACACATATACATATATGTATATGTATATACATATAATAATACATATACATATACATATACATATACATATACATATACATATACATATACATATACATATACATATACATATACATATACATATACATACGTATATGTATACATATACGTATAAGTATATGTATATGTATATACATATACATATGTATATATATACACATACACACACATATATGTATTTATGTATGTATGCATGCATGTATATGTATATGTATATGTACATATATATATATATATTTGTGTGTGTGTGTGTGTGTGTGTGTGTGTGTGTGTGCGCGTGCGTGTGCATGTGTGTGTGTAGGTATATGTATATGTATATGTATATGTATAAGCATATATATATATATATGTATGAATATGTATAAGCATATATATATATGTATGAATATGTATATATATACATATATACACATAGACAGACAAACACACACACACACACACATTCCATTCTATTAACTTTTCATTCAAATAGTAATAAGAAACATTACTAGAAAAAATCAAGAAAAATAAAGGGGTTTATTATGCGCAAACATGAAAGCAAGGTAAGACATACCTAAAGTTTAATCTCCTAATGTACAAGACCCTAAGATTAGATTCAATCAAACCAGTTCATGGGTTCCCTAGGGTTAATCCTTTAATTGACCCTTTGGAAGGAGAGATGGTCAAGCGGTCAAAACTAGAAAAGGGGTGGGTGAAAATAAATTTTGATGGAGCTTCAAAAGGCAATCTAGGGATTTTTGGTGCGGGATGTGTGGCTTGTGATGATGAAGCAAAGATCCTATGTATGAGTGCTAGAAGGCTTCAAGATGGCACTAATAATGAGGTAGAAGTTCAGGCAGTTTTACTAGCAGTTGATTTAGCAACAAATATGAAGGTGACGAAGTTACACCTGGAGGGTGATTCCCAAATTGTTGTCTAGGCTCTGGTTAGAGGTCATACACCGTGTTGGAAATTGAACAAATATGTATATAATATAAGTGAAAAACTGAAAGTGTTCAATAATTACTGCATCTCGCATGTGAAAAGAGATGAAAACATTATTGCGGATGGGTTGTCAAATGACGCATGTGGTCTCGCGCCAAGGGAGGTGAGGTGGCAGAATAGCAGAAAAGAAACTGTTAAATGGAACTAAGATCGCTTGCCAAGTTGGTATGACAAACATTTCAAATTTCCTTTTAGAGGCCAACTTTTTCCTGTGCAAGGTTGAGTTAATGAACAATTATTGCGACATGCTCTGAATTAGTGGCGATGATGGAGTGCTGTGCATTAAATGCAAATTTCATAATGACTGCATAGGTAATGAATAGGCTTGGCAAGTTAGTCAAACCAAATTTAAATCTGGTTTCATTGGATGCTTCTGCAACTTTTAGCAAGCTCAGAAATGGAAGCGAATTTCACTTTGAAATCATCCAAGCTTATGCCAACTTTTCGAGGACCTGTTCCTCCCAAGAAGCTTGAGAAAATATTTTTGGCTAAGGACCCTCTACTCTTGAAAGCAATTCGGTTGGTTTTAGGAGAAGTGGCTATTATTGGCCACTGTTATAGGTGCAGAGCAGACATCTACTCACTCCTCATAGTGTGGGAGTTGGAGCTAGGACACACTTGTGAAGAAGTGAAGAAAGTCTTGCAGAGAATAATTACAAGAGAGTACCTTGTAAATTTGGACTCCTTGCTAGAGTGGGCGGTGCCAGGGTGGGGTTTTAATCTCGCAGAATGTATCCGGAAGGAGGGTGAAGAATTGAGGGAAAGACACTTGGGTATTCAGTTTCTTCACTGTTGAGAAGAAGCAAGAGTGCGCTTCAAGGATGATGCAAAGCAAGGGTGGGAAGGGCTGCTAATTTTTGTCCAGATTATGGACATAGAAGATGAGATTAGGTAGGAGAGTGGAGAGAGAGTGGTGGAGGAATTGAGCCTTAGAAGGCTGATAACGAGGAAATTATCTGCAAAATTGGGAAAACATGCAGGGGGTGATGCAGAGGGCGGAAGTGGTGACAAGTTGGTAAAACTAGTCTCACAAGGGGCTGCGGGCAAGGATGTAGAAGGAAGGATAGGAGGTCCACACGTGGGAAGAGGAGGCTCTCACCGACTTAGGGTGGCTAGTGAATCGAGTGCCTCAATTGCAAGAGATGTGAAGGAAGAGTCATGAACTGGTCATAACAAGCCATGGTACCTCTAGGTGCCAAATTCCTCTGCTTTTTTGTTTGTTTCAGTTAAATTTTCCGTTGAAAAACTTAAACTTTCTAGTTTCCGTTTAGTGAATTTTAAGCAGAATTTGCTTGAATTTTGAATGGCAAGATGTAATATGTCAGTTTTCATACTCATAGCATGGGGGTGTGGGCATAGTGTGGGCGCTGGTTACTGGTTTTGAAATTCTAGTTTTTTGGAAGGGTGGTTTGGACATTTTTTGTGGGTGGTTTTAAGGAACTTCTTGATAGTTTATTATCTTGATGAAGTTGTAATGTTTAACTCTAAATAAATAAAATACAAATATTACCGATAAAAAAAAGAGATTAGATTCAATCAACCAAAAACTTTAGAGTTAAATAAAAAAGATTGGACTAAAATCCAAAAACTAATTCTTGGATCCAAAACTTTATTAAATAATGATCTATTTGCACGGTAGACCCTAAAATCAATTCAAGTCTCCAAACTATAGAACATAATGAAATACTGTGCAACCCCACCATTGCAATATATATATCTATACCTAGGGTAGAAACCCTAAAAAAAATCTACATCATAATATATTATAATATCGACTGGAATGCAGCCTGGGCATTTTGGTTCATGGCCTGGGCGTGTCATACTTTAACCTAGCATTTTGGCATTATTGCCTGGAAGTTTTGTGGTAGCCTAGAGTGATTTATACTCTCGTTCCTCACGGTGTGTGGTCACCCTCCCCACACAGGTGGGAGAGAATCCCACTTTGCTATATGATATGAACATATCATCGACAAGCGCAAACTATTTGAAAAAAGACATGCAAAATGATGGTTTTATACATAAGGCAAAAAAAATAGGAAATTTCAATAACCCATAAAATAAAACTTTAAGGGTGATGCACCTTGATGTTGAACGCCTTACAAAATAATGGGGAAGGGAACAGTAATATAACTAGTGGAAATACTATAATTTAATAACATGGAAAAAAAAAAATGCTACTGATAATACCGATATGAAGTAGAAGTTTAAAAGGCCTCATAATCTGGATATAAGACTATGTCAAATCCTCGCAGAGATTTGGTTTGGATTGTGTAGTCACATAAATTTGTCCACTTAATAAAATGAATATTTAGTATTTATTTGATTATTTAACCATCAATCAATAGTTAATTAAATTAATATTTAATTAATTAATCTTAACCCTCTTCTCCTATTAATTAAATAAATTATTCAATTTATTTGATTTAGTTCACTTAACCAAATTCAGACCATTAATTAAATAAATAGATCATATTTATTTCATTAAATCTTCTCTCACATTTAAATAAATTAATATTTATTTAAATCCCCCAAAATCCCATCTCTCACATTTAAATAAATTAACATTTATATTTATTTAAATCACCTTTATCCTCCACCCACTTGCATTTTCCTACAAATGCAAGTTGCACAACTATTCTAAATAAATAAATTATTTATTTAAAATCCTATTTATCCTCACCCACTTGAAACCTTTAATGACTTCCCTTAAAGTCTTCAAACTTAATGGCTTCTTTCTAGAGTCTTCTTAAGCCTTTAATGGTTTCCCTCAAAGTCTTCAAGCATTTAATGCTTCATCTTCATTTTTCTCATTTAAATAAATTAATATTTATTTGAATATTTATCCAAATACAAATTACACCATTTAATTGAAATAAATGATTTTATTTTAATTGAAAATCCCAAAATTCCTCCCACTTGCATTCTCCTACAAAATCCACTTGCATGCCTAAATCCCTTCTAGATTCTTCTAACTCCTTCTAATTAGCCTAATTCACCCCCTAAATATTGTCACATTCCTAAACAACTTGGAGTCACTTTTCAAAGCCCTCAAAGTCTTTGAAAGACAATTGAGGCTTTAAGTCTTCAAATAGTTAACCTCTAAAGTCTTCCAAACCATTAAAGACTCTTGCATAACCATTTATGGTTAACTCACCTTTTACCTTTGGTTAGAGACTTTCCTCTAATTTAACCATCATTTTGACTCATAGGTCTCTTAAAAGCATTTATTTCTTTGACTAAGGTAACCATTTAACCCTTGCACATCCATTTATCCCTTGGATAAAAAGAATATCCATTAACCTAACCCTAACCCAACCCCCTAGGGTAGCCATCATGTCCCCTCACGCATTTAATGCTCCTTATCTCTCTCCTCAAGCCTCCTCATGGTGACACTTGTCAACATGGGATTGGGTTGAAAGTCTCACATGGATTGAATATCTTTCAATCCTAACCCTTGTTAAGATTGCTCAATCTTAACCCTTCATTTCCCCATTTCTTCTATAAATAGAACCCTTCTCCTCAAGAAAAGGAGGAAGCATTAGAGTATTGTTGTTATATTGGTATTAGCATAGAGCTTTTTCATAGAATCACTATCTATACTTGCATAGAATTTGTTTATCATATTCAACCATTTTGAATCTCCATATGACATCCATGGCTGATGCTAAAAGCTAAGAGCTACAATCATGTGGAACTTGGAGAGGAGAGGAACAAGGGAGGAGCAACTATGAGCATCTTGATTAGCATTTGGAGGAGTATAGTTTATCTATTCTATGTTTGTATGCTTTCTATTTCATGCTTAATATCTCTCTTGATATGCCTGTTTAGGATAATCTTTTGTTGCTAACACTAACGTTTGTTTCTTAGATAATCATGGAGGTAGTCACATAAATGTGTCCACTTAATTAAATGAATATTTAGTATTTATTTGATTATTTAACCATCAATCAATAATTAATTAAATTAATATTTAATTAATTAATCTTAACACTCTTCTCCTATTAATTAAATAAATTATTCAATTTATTTGATTTAATTCACTTAACCAAATTGAGACCATTAATTAAATAAATAAATCATATTTGTTTAATTAAATCTTCTCTCACATTTAAATAAATTAATATTTATTTAAATCCCCCAAAATCCCATCTCTCACATTTAAATAAATTAACATTTACATTTATTTAAATCACCTTTATCCTCCACCCACTTGCATTTTCCTACAAATGCAAGTTGCACAACTATTTTAAATAAATAAATTATTTATTTAAAATCCTATTTATCCTCACCCACTTGAAACCTTTAATGGCTTCCCTTAAAGTCTTCAAACTTAATGGCTTCCTTCTAAAGTCTTCTTAAGCCTTTAATGGTTTCCCTTAAAGTCTTCAAACTTAATGGCTTCTTTCTAGAGTCTTCTTAAGCCTTTAATGGTTTCCCTCAAAGTCTTCAAGCATTTAATGCTTTATCTTCATTTTTCTCATTTAAATAGATTAATATTTATTTGAATATTTATCCAAATGCAAATTATACCATTTAATTGAAATAAATGATTTTATTTTAATTGAAAATCCCAAAATTCCTCCCACTTGCATTCTCCTACAAAATCCACTTGCATGCCTAAACCCCTTCTAGATTCTTCTAACCCCTTCCTAATTAGCCTAATCCATCCCCTAAATATTGTCACATTCCTAAGCAACTTGGAGTCACTTCTCAAAGCCCTCAAAGTCTTTGAAAGGCATTTACGGCTTTAAGTCTTCAAATGGTTAACCTCTAAAGTCTTCCAAACCATTAAAGGCTCTTACATAACCATTTATGGTTAACTGACCTTTTACCTTTGGTTAGAGACATTCCTCTAACTTAACCATTCTTTTGACTCATGGGTCTCTTCAAATCATTTATTTCTTTGACTAAGGTAACCATTTAACCCTTGCACATTCATTTATCCCTTGGATAAAAGGAATATCCATTAACCTAACCCTAACCCAACCCCCTAGGGTAACCATCATGTCCCCTCAAGTATTCAATGCTCCTTATCTCTCTTCTCAAGCCTCCTCATGGTGACACTTGTCAACATGGGATTGGGTTGAAAGTCTCACATGGATTGAATATCTTTCAATCCTAACCCTTGTTAAGATTGCTCAATCTTAACCCTTCATTTCCCTATTTCTTCTATAAATAGAACCCTTCTCCTCAAGAAAAGGAGGAAGCATTAGAGTATTGTTGTTATATTGGTATTAGCATAGAGCTTTTTCATAGCATCACTATCTACACTTGCATAGAATTTGTTTATCATATTCAACCATTTTGAATCTCCATATGACATCCATGGTTGATGCTAAAAGCTGAGAGCTAAACTCATGTGGAACTTGGAGAGGAGAGGAACAAGGGAGGAGCAACTATGAGCATCTTGATTAGCATTTGGAGGAGTATAGTTTATCTATTCTATATTTGTATGCTTTCTATTTCATGCTTAATATCTCTCTTGATATGCCTGTTTAGGATAATCTTTTGTTGCTAACACTAACATTTGTTTCTTGTGCTCTTGTGTGTGTTGCCATCAAACAAATTTTCTAATCCTTTTTGCAGAGCATCAGATTGATATTATCATTATTGCATTTTGCTCAAAAATTGCATTATTAATATCTAAAATCAATTACCACATATGCACATAAATCAAACAAATCCAAGAATTCCACAGGCTACATTTCATTCCTGAACATTGTGTATCAGAGAGAATCAATATTAAAACAACATTTCTTAGAAGAAGATTGAGCCTACTTGGAAATGCAACAAACCAAAGCTTGAAACAAGTTCTACAATCTCTCAATCTAGTCCAATTCCTCTGCAATCTCTCATCTCCAATCCTCCACACCAAAACCAAATCTTTTTTTTTTTCTTTCCAAAAAACCAATCTCCCTTATGACAAAGCTTCTGAGAGACTTAAGCCTCCCAACCGTCACAACCAACCAACCATAATCTATAAACAATCAATTAAAATTAATTTACTGGTAACTTTAACATTAATCTTTTAATGATATATAATATTGAATTTATTTAATAAACTTAATTAATTAATGACATTAACTTTTAACTATTTAATAATATTGAATTAATAAATTAACTACAATGGCCGATTAAATTATTTACCATATACTTATAAGGTTATAAGATTATACAAAGATACATATTTATATATTTCTTTATTTGTTGTTACAAATTTAAATATAACTTTATTTTGCACTCAATTATAACTATATATTTCATTAAACCTTTTTATTTAATTACCATATATAATTATAATTGTATAGTATAACCACAACACAAAAACTAGAGATCAAACTCACTCGACCCTACTCACACTACATCATGGATGACCTAACTAACCAAAACCGAAAGTATGCAAAGGCTACAGGCACTATCCCTGCTCCCACATCAAAGCAACAATGAGGTGCACACCTAAGACCTATGTGCTATCTCCCACTACCACTTTCAAAATTCAATAGGGCACGCTTAGTCTTGAGATGAGGAGGAGTCGATGCTTGGTACCTGCATGCTGCATCCATAAGAAAACTTCACAGAACATCATATGTATATATATACCTGAAACATATACCATCAATAATATGAAGATTATTGTGAACCCATATGCTTCTCAGAACGAGTGATATGAGGCTCGAATTGATTACGATATTCATATAAAATCCTTGTTAGTACCAAAATCATTACTAATAACATATAATTCTAAGCATAATGTGAGTAAAGCATGCATCACTGCACATACTAAATATCTAGATAATAAAAAACATCACTACAATCACTATTGTGTGTCTAATCAAAACAATAATTCTAACCATAAGTCCATCAATAAAGAAAATATTTTTCATCATACAAAAGTGTCAGAGATGAACAACAAGTCCATCAAACATAGATAAGCCAGATAGGTGAGGGGCATCACAATATGAATCTCAATTTTTTACTATTCCAAAAGATATTCATGTTTAAATTTTTGAAATAGTGATGAGCTTCGAATTTCAAACTTCCAAATCACAACTAGAGATAAAACTCTTGGTCAAAAAATACAATTAATTTTTTCACTCTTCCCAAACATAATTACATAGTAAAATTCCCAATCTAGAATAGGAATATAAGCAAAGTAAAATTTACATTCGGTGACCAGTCTACACACCTAGGAACTTCTACTCTGATACCACTTGATGAAGGGTGGTCCCCTTACAAAGCCAAACACAAGACAATAATAGAGAAATAAATAGAAAATACAAGAAATAAACACATGCCTTATATTATCTCAAGGAAATGAATTAAAATGTTTAGAAAATAATATGCTTCAGCCACATGGACTTTCTTATTACATAAATCTACAAGCTAGAGCCATAATCTACACTACTAAAACTATATTTTGTAACCCTTGTTCACCCCCTCTATTTAGCACTAATAATTGCCTTCGATTTTTTTAGAAAGTGCAACTTTTCTTCTTTTTGGTGTCCAATGGTCCATCAGTATGTTTTTCTTTCCTAGGTGAAATTTTCTAAAAACTTGAGTTTTGGTGGCACAACTTCTAGGAGCCGTAACTTTTGACTCGAGAGTTTGATTTGCTATTATACCATATTGTTGGAAAGACCACAAAGAGATATACACCAATGGTGTGGATTTCAATATTTTTCTGGGTTTCTAAAGTCCTCAACTTCATTGGAAAAATTTCTCGAGACAAACTTTAATATCTTCCGATAGCGGATGCACTAAGGTTAGAGGGAGTGATATGGAGAGAGAGGTAGAGAGAAAGAGAAATCTAGGGAGGCATAATGAGGTAGAGAGGAAAATAAATATAGAGATGGAGATGGAGCAGATATTTCACATCTTTCATATGCACATTACTTAATGAAATTGATTTCTAGGGGGAACCATAATATGCTCCAACAAAGTTATCAATGGAGAAGTGATAGCTTCAAATCAAATATGAATTCACCTACACATATCCAAACACATTTGTAACAATATATTTAAATTAAGAAGATAATGAGGCTCGATTACCAACAAGCTCATGGTATGTTTACGATAGGGAGAGAGAAAGAGTTAAAGAGGGGGGAAAGCAAGTGAGAGAGAGGGGCAAGGAGATAATTTTTTCCTTAGAGACTAGTGTGCATTAAGTAGCAAAAATAGATTGATTATAATAGGAATTGATTACACAATGAAATGACAAATGATGATAGTTGTTCAAAGAGTAATAAACCCCATTTATATGTAATTATATTTTTATGTATCTCAATTCCACTCTTGTATGGTTAGGGAGTTGGAGTTATGTTTCAAGTGGATTTGGTTTGTATTTCTTCTTATGTTTTCCTTATCTTTTTTTTTCTATTGTATATAAGGAGTAAAACCGGCACAAAAATTGTCATATCTAGAGTTCAACTAACTATTGCTGAATGTACATATGGATCACAGATCCAGAAAACTATATAGGATTATACACAAAATTTACACAAAAATATACATATATCTACAGAAAGTACTGTCGAAGCTAGATCATAGGAGATGTAATGAAGTATCAAAGCTGGATCATGATTGTTCATGTTCTTGAAAGGCCTCCATCTAGGTCATCCACCCCAGTGGGCCTTCCATCCACATGGCCTGCTTACCCTCAAGGAGTTGGGTATGCATCTGGATGTGATCCTTCACCGGGTCTCTGATTTTTCCAATCTCTACTCCCAAGCTCTCCATTTCTATGTTAACAACTTGTTTTTCTCTTGCGACCTGCCTCCACTTGTATCCATTCTCCATCTCATGTAGGTACATCTTGGAATTTTCGTCTTTAATGAATATGAGGAATTTGTGCTTCTCAATGTTCATCATCACAGATACCTACAGAAAAATTTGATGAAGGGTGAGTCCACGAAATGACTCAGTAAGGACCCTATCTATACCTTGGTACTTATCTTTATTTCTAATTTTCCATATATACCATAAAATTTTAGTGGAAAGAATATACCAAAATAAATTAGTATCCTTTTTCAATCCCTTAATATATCTAGTGAGAACATCTAGGGCATAAATCAGCTTAGGAATATAAATACCAAATAATAGCCAAGTTTCTCTAGCAATATTACATTCAAAGAAAATGTGCCTAACAGATTCAGGTACCCTACACACTTTGCATATATCACTATTATTATGATCTTTTCTGAATGGCATCCTGTTAATTATCATCAACTATCTAAAACATTTTTTCTTGGGTGTGATAGGACTACTCCATAGTCGTGAAAATATCTTCTGCCACTGTTTCACTAAGAATTCTGCAAACCACATATCATCATATGTTAGGGTATTATAAACAGTAATAACTTTGATATTAGACACATAAACAATATTGTTCCAAGTTAGATCAGTACATCTTTCATTAATAATCTTGCATTTCTTGGGAAACTACAGGTCTGAACAAGCATGTTTCATCATGTTATAGGTTTTCTTCTGAGAATTCTGTAGATCAAATCTGTCTCTAAGGGATTCCCAGCTAAGACACCTATCATTCTCAATAATGTCTTTAAAGCTATGAATGCCTTTAATGGCCCATGCTTTAGTAGAACACCCTTGGGTAAGCGCAAGAGGTTTAGACGAATGGAGAAGGTTCCACCAGATAGACCTTTCCCCATGGATGTGGTCATTGTTGCTGGCCCTATTATTTGTGATGAAAGATCTAATAGTTTCCCAGGCTTTCCAAATAGACTTAAAGACACACAAACCTTGCACTGAGACTGTAAAACCTCCAACCACTAGGTCACAAAAAGGAAGAGATTTCCATGATTTAGCCTTCTTCGGAACAACTCTTAGGATGTTGTTTCTTACTAGAATTTTCCATGATTCATTACCATCAAAAGTTTGAAAGATCCACTTTGTAGCAAGGGCAACCCCTTGTATTCTCAAGTCTATTAACCCGAGCCCTCCTAGATTCTTCTCTACTTGGCACCACCCCCACTTAACAGAGTGTATCTTTTTATTTCCTTTCCCGTCAGACCATAGGAAGTTCCTAACAACTTTTTGTATTTCTAGGATTTGATAGTTGGAGAACATCCATATCGAGGAGTAGTAAATACTGTATGAGGATAGAATATTTTGACACACTTTCACTCTTCCAGCAAGCGAACGATACCTATTATTCCATTTATTGAGCTTCTTGTCAATTTTGCCTCTAACCCAAAGCCACATCTCCTTTAGAAAAGGGGAGATGGCAAAGGGTATTCCCAAATACCTAATAATCTTATTAGGCCCCCCCATTGGATTCCAAACTACTGTAGCCAATCCGGTGGCTCCTCCTTCCACCCAAGCAGGGTAGATTTAGCCAAAGAAATTTTGGCCCCTAAGATCTCACCTAAGAACTTAATTTTGCACTCCAGAGCTTCCATATTTTGCTTGGTGAGTTCTATAAAAAGTGTAGTGTCATCAACAAATTGGGTATTAATCAATTCAAACCCATCAGGAAGTTTAACACCTCCTACTTTAGGGGATATGGTGTAATCTCTTAAGATATAATACAGGGCATCATAAGCTATAACAAAAAGAGTAGGGGCAAGAGGGCAACCCTGTCTAATAGACCTACCGAGCTTAATAATTTGCGAGAGAGAACCATTAATCTCTATCTAAGAAGACACATATTTAAGGAGAATCTTCACCCATTTGCAAAATTCCACAGGAAATCCAAAGGCTTCTATCATCATTAAGATATACTCCCATTCAACCCTGTCATAGGCCTTCTCAAAATCCAAAAGAAACATGGCCACATTCTGCCTTGATACATTTGCCCAGTCCATCACCTCCCAGCTGGTGATTAGGTTTTCCAGTATGTATCTTCCTTTTATAAACCCTATTTGAGTGGGACATATGAATTTGGGTAGCACATTTTCTAGTTTGAGTGCAAGAGCCTTGGCCAGAATTTTATAGGACAGATTGATGAGAGTAATGGGTCCCCTTCTTTGGGTAATAACTTAATAGTGCCTTTATTGATAAGTTCTCCTAACGATCCCCTCTCATAAGCCTCTGAGTATAGTTCATGGAGGTCTTGGCAGATCCACTCCTTATTAGCTTTATAAAATTCGACTGGCAGTCCATCCAGACCCAGAGTTTTGTCATTGCTCAGGTTCCTAATAATAGTTTTTAGCTCACCCACAGAGATAGTTTCACCCAATGTTTGTGCGTCCTCCACTGTATCTTACTAGGAATAGTAGCTCTGCACTTTTCTCTGGCTTCCTAATATTTAAGGGAATCTTCAGAGGAGAAGAGTTCTCTGTAAAACTTGCAAAAAGTCTCTTTAATGTCTTCCAATTCCACTACCTCTTTATTATCTATCCATAACCTATCAATATTTTCTCTAGATTGCTTCTTCTTAAGCATGCTGAAGAAAAATTTAGAGCCTTTGTCACAAAATTGCATTCACTGACTTCAGGCCCTGATCATTGCACCTCTAATCTTAACTTGTTGGTGCTTCCTCAGAGAATCCCTTGCCTAAGCCACTTTGTCTGAAAATTCTACTTTGCTTGGACTATTTTGAACATCTATCTCGCATTGGTACAATTCATTAGAAAGTGATTTCTCCATCAACCTATAATCTTTAGCTTTCTACTGCCCAATAGTTTGGAGTAATGTCTGCCAACTCATAACATTTTGGTTCCATCTGGCTACCTGAGATTTCATTTCCTTGTTTCCTTTGTTGATAAGCCTAATAATTTTTAAGGCGATCAACACATTCGGATCCTTGAGGAGATGGGTATTGAAAATGAATTTATCTCCTGCTTTCCCTTTCTTTGCTGGAGTGTCTCTGAGGCTAATGAGGGAAATCACGAGGTGATGGTCCGAGAGTGAAACCAGCCATACTGTCACAATGTTACCCTGCTTGTCTAGTGCAAAGGAGAATTATTCTCTATCAACATAAAACTTGTCCAATATACAATATATTCTATGTTTTCCTCTCTGATAATTGCACCAAGTGGATCAAATTCCTTTTGCATCCTTCATGTTACTAAGTAAGGGGTCAAATAGTTTCCTACAATTTTTCATTCTTTCCCAATGTAATTTCTCGGTTCCTTTCCATTCCATAGGTACACCACCACATTTATCCTCATGACTTTCAATCATGTTGAAATCTCCCCCAATAATCCACGGTATATCAGGGAGGGAGGCAATCCAGTCCCATAGTTTGGTCCTTTCCCTATAGTCATTGGCAACATAAATTGAACATACTTCGATGATAGTTTTATTAATGTCTAGTGAAGCCCACACTGCTCTGTTACATAGTGAGCACCCTTGGTTAATAATGTGTTCTTTCCATTTGGAGTTGATGAGGAGCCCAACTCCCCCTCTACCCTTATCATGACCTGAACAGATATTAATAGAGTCTTTCTAGATGAATTCTAAATTGACCTCCAAGGTAAATTTAACTGTCTTTAGTTCTTGTAACATGACAAAATCCGTGTCTTTGTGTTGATTAACAAACTTACTAACTATCTGCTTCCTGTCAAGAGACTCCAAACCTCTAATATTCCATGAGATGCACTTCATCATAGATATAAGCAATTTATTTACTCATTAGAAGCCTTGAAGCTGTTAAAACATTTGGGGAGATCTTTATTCTCTTCAGTTTTCCTTCTATTAGTTGAGCCCTTGTTCTTTGAACCCAGTGGTCTACCTCTTCTTCTTCTTCTAGATATAACCTTAGGGTTCTCTGAATCTGTCATCCACTCCCCGTCTTCCCTGATGCATTCATCATTTTGAGAATCATACTTGAAATCAGGTTCCTTATTGGGATCAGGCTGACTGGGGGCCTCACCACTCTCAGAACAAGGTCCGAGTGCCTTCAAGCTATTACAATAGTCTAGGGTTTCATCCTCAATGGCTAATGGCTTACTACACTTGGCATCACAACTATTAGGGTTAGCAACAATGACCTCAATCACACAATTATACTCATTTGCAACAAACTTCTTGGGGGGAAGGGAGACAACCGTTTCAGAAGTGGATTCTGTAGGAGAGGGGGTTTCTTTTGCATTATCAGTGACACATGTTAAGGCAAGCTCATAGGATACATCCATATCCGCAGAGTTCTTATGAGTCACCTCTAAGTTCACTATCCCACTAGGGCTCCCTCTCTTACCTAACTCACTGCTGACATCGTCCCTCTCTTCAAACTCGTAATCTATGGTTCTATCATTGGTAAAGTTTGCTTTCAAGATCAAGAATCTCATTTCTAGGGGGATCTCCTACACATCATCATCCATAGGCAAGGCCACAGATGATTTATCCTTTCTATACTTAAAATTATTAGGGTTATTCACTCTAATTTTCTCCAGTGCCAATTGCTGGGCGTTTTTTCTTCTCCTCTTCCTAGGGTTTTTTTCCACCATTTGAAAACCATCTTGTTGATCTTCACCCATCTGTTTCAAGGCTTCCAATATTGTAGAATAGGAGGTGGGGATATCATTAGGGATACCACTATTATCATTTTTTCCTGTCTCAAGGGTTCTATTACTCTCTCAATTTATAGCTCTATTGATTTTTTTACTAAGGGAGTTAAGATTGTCCATGAGAGGAGCATGATATTTATGGACCAGAGTAGGGTCGCTTGCATCATTGCGAGCCTTCTCCATTCCTTTATGCCGATTAACAATTGGGGAATTTTTCCTAATACGTCCCTCTTTTTTGCAGAGGAAGCACACATTAATCCCTCCAAGGATTTCAATAGGGCAAGTCACAATTTCATTACCTAAGTTAATGTTTATTGAATTAGGAAAGTCACGACCAGGGTTGATCAAAACCAGAACCCTAGCATCCAAGTGAGGAATAAGAGAGGCCCTGTTATCCATCCAAATCATTTTACCAATCGGTTCAAGCATTTGTGGAACATTCTTAACCAAAAGCCACCTAGGGCACGAGAGTGCTGAAATTTCTTCATTAACCACTTCAGGAGACCACCCTATGGCTCGGAAAGTGCATTTACCCACCGTCCAATATTGTTTGCTAATGATTTCTAATTGAGCCTTGTGATCCTTGAAAAAAACTATGAATAAACCTTTTTGTATTAATCTACAAAATGAGACATGAAAACCTAGTTTAATATTCCATACATTTCTAAACCAATCATCAAGAAATTTCCTAGCTGGACATTTATCTACATCAATAGTAGCAAAAAAAAATAGCAGTATCCTTTAACCTATTCTTTTCCAGAGCGATTTCATTACACATTAAATCATTCAAAGCAATGGAGATGGAGCCCAGATATAGTTAGGGTCCTTACCTTCTCCACAGGGGCCGCTGTTATCAAGAGACACAAACCTCGCACCCGAATGAAGGATAATTGACGACGTCTCTAAAGGTTTTCTTCTTCCCATCTTTAACTCCCGATCTGTCATATAAATTGGAGATGCCTCCGAACGAGCCCTCCATCAATGCGCATTAATCCCTCACACGTAGAAAGGGGTGCGGGCGATAGCAGGAAGAACAAACGAGAGCAACGAAAAAACAAAAAACAAGAAAGAAAAGAACACAAGAGCAACTTACCTACGTGGAGGAGGCCGCCTACACTCCCCCACGTTAGTGGCAATGACCACTACAGCCTTGTGTCAAACCCTATGGGCGTGACGTAGTTGCAGAGCCCGTGACCCATGTTTTCCTTATATTAATTTTCAAAGGTTTAATATAAATAGTTGTATTTAAATAGTGAGAATGGTGATTTATTTTTCATTATCTTTATCAAAGTTTTTTTTTTTTTTTTTTTAATTATTATTATTTATTATTATTATTATTATTATTATTATTATTATTTTAATTTTTAAATTAATTAATTAATTTATTTTTTCTATGTTTGATATTTTTATTTATTGTAAATTTAAAGGCAATTTTTTTGTATAAAATGTATCATAATTTATTTATTTAAAGTTTTGGTTTAAATAAAATAATATTTTAAACCTAAATTTGATGATTGAATTTACTAATCAAATGATTTGTTGTTTTGTTTAATTATCTATTCATAATTATTTTATTAAACATATCTTGTTTTAAAATGACTTTGACTTTTGATTGTTCTACCATTTCTTTATAAGTTGTACTCTAGTCTTTCATACATATTTTATCAAGGAAGGTATATAGAGAAAAACTTACATTCTCAAAGAATTAAATGTTATGATGTTATATTTTATAGTTTTCTTTAGTATTTCATTCATAAAATAAATTTTGATAAGCATAGTACTGTAGTGTTATTTTTTTTCTTTAAGAGAAATCTGGAACTATTTATATAAAATGAAAAATTAGATGACTGTACATTTAATAACCTAAATCAAATGACTATACATTTAATAACCATTGTAAATAATTTGTATCGCAAGTGTTGGAAATTAATGTTTCAAGTTATCTTCATTGACTCAAAAATATAGTTAACTTTTAAATGTAATTTATTTTTAATCTTACTATGTTTGATAATTTTGTATATGCCACTCATTTTAAACTTATCATAATACAATCTTAAAAGTTATATTATAATATCATATTTCTTCCTTTCCCAAATTTTCAAAAATAAATTATTTTTAATGTGATAATATAAAATATATTTATATCTCTATTGTTGGTTGAATTTTATATTAAAATATTTTTATATTTGTATGGTTACATTTGTTTTCCTTCATTAATCTCAGTCATTTTGAGTCCAAGAAGAATAATATCTCATTTGTTTGATTCCTTAAAAGGAAATTAATTTTTTTTCTTATTCTGTTAAAGCTATTAATATAGGTTTTATCTTCATATGCAACAAATAGCCAATTATACCATTACGTGAATTTACATATGCTAAGACTTCTAAGCTTTTAAATACTTTTCCCTATATCATTGAGAATCTAGAACATTGCTGGGGTACTTTTTCTCCTCTACCAATCCAACAATGTAAGCCATTTTTATGCCACATGAATTTTGAATAGGGGGCATAGAGTCTTTGAATTATTCTTTGAAAATGTTGTTGATTTTCATAGATCATTTTATATCATTAAAATGATTTCAAAATTTTACCTCTTGTTTTTGACAAATAATTGTGAGAGTTGAGAAATACAACACCACAGGAGCCCAAATGACATCTGCAAGCTGAATAACTTGTTACAAGGAGAACCAAGGAAGCAATAACAGAAAAACAAAGACACATAAAATATGCTCAAAATATGAGAGCTCAATATTCACAAAATGTGTAATGTGATAATGATACAAAGAAAAGAAAATTAACCTCTAATAGGTCAAGAAACCCTAAAAGGGAAAACCTAGGCTTGCACATAATAATTAATAAAAGAATTAATTATTATGCACCTAAAGTTAGCTTAAGTGTAAAATGAGATAAAGGGAACTTAAATAATTAAAGAAATGTTGTTTAATTAATCAAGTAAAGGCCCGATTACTCTAATACCCCTCTTAAGCTAGACTTAGGGAGAAGCTAAAACCTAGAACAACTATGGAAAGTAGGAAAGATGGGTCCTGACAACAAAGCCTCATAAAGACCCCTCAAGGACAACTTCCTTCACCCCAAGCATAAAGCACAACTAAAGAGAGCGCGATGATGCAAAAGGTTTCATGAAGATGTCTGCAACCTGCTCAGTAGTGGGAATGTACTCCAGAAGGAGAGAGCCATCCTGAATCAACTAGCAGATAAAATGCATGTGAAGCTCAATGTACTTCATCCGCTGATGCTCTACCAGGTTGCAAGAAATATGAATAACACTTTGATTGTCACACGAAAGAATAGTGGGACTATCAAGAGGAAAACCAAACTCAGTCATCAACTGTTGAAGCCATAAGATCTCTTGACTGGCGAGCACATCAACTTGATACTCAGCCTCTGTAGATGATAATGCATGAGTAGTCTGCTTCTTGCAAGACCATGTGATAGGACCAGAGCCAAGACAGAAAACAAAGCCAGAAGTAGACTTCCGATTAGTGACATCACCAACACAATTTGAGTAAATGTAGCCAACAATGTGAGGTTCCCTTGATGTGTAGTGAATGCCATGAGAAATAGAGCCCTGAATGTACCGCAAAATACATTTGCCAGCTTGCCAATGACTCTCATGAGGATCATGGGAGAATTGAGAGACAAGGCCAACTACAAAGGAAAGATCAGGACGGGTGTGTTTTAGGTACAATAAACTGCCAACCAACTACCTGTAAAGTGTAGAATTTACTGAAGAAGTGAGACAAGTAGTAATCAAAACAACCCTTGACTAAAAAGGAGTGGGAGCAGGCTTGCAATCAAGCATGCCAAAGCGTCAAAGCATATCAAGAGCATACTTCTGCTAGTAAATGTAGATCCCATCAAAAGAATGAATCACTTGAAGACCAAGGAAATAGTGCAGAAGACCGAGATCTATCATCTCAAACTGGTCCATCAAAGCTCACTGAATATGCTGAATCATAGAGGATGAACTACCTGTGATGAGGAGATCATCAACATATAGCACAAGAATCAGGATCTCACCCTCAAGAAGCTAAATGTACACTATGTGATCGAAATGACTGCGGGTGAAACCAGTGGAGAGCAAGAAAGAATCCATCTTCTCATACCAAGCCTGAGGGGCCTATTCAGGGAAAACTTTAAGAAACCCCCCCATGGACAAGGTGTAAAAAACTTGGCGAAAGTTGTATAATTCCCAAGGAAAATGTTAATTTTACTGGCGAATTTTTGCGGTTAACAGAGAAAAATAATAATCTCCATTGGTGAATTAGCCGTGATCGCTCAAAGTTTGTGAAAAATCTTGGCGAATTGTAATGTTTTTAAAACCCAAAAAATATTTGCATGGGCGAATTGTAATGTTTTTAAAACCAGAAAAATATTTGCATTGGTGATTTCAACCTATTTTCAAACCATTAAAAAAAAATATTGGTGATTTCAACCTATTTTCAAACCATAAAAATAAAATATTGGTGATTTCAAGCTATTTTCAAACCATAAAAAAAAATTGTGGTGATTTCAAGATATTAACTTTAAGTCATTAAAACACGTGGCACACAGTCATCAACTCTCTGCAGTGACTTGGAGATAGTGGTAACTTTAACCCTTGTCGCGTACTCGCCAACATAAAACTATTTATCTCTTAACTGCTAGCACTTCACTCACAAGCTCACGGCTTGATCAGGTCTTTAGACATTTAACTTCGCGAGCTGATGATAACCATTAAACCTAACCACAAACTGTCTAGTCGCTAGCTGGTGACCTAAAATACTAACATTAAACAAACATGAGAGGTAGCGACAACTGTATGAAATGAGTTACTTGCTAACTCTCGTAGCTATAATGTATGACATTAGACCAGCTCAAGACCTCACGACCAAAGCAATTTCACTAACAATCTCTAGCTTGGTAACATAAAATGCTAACACCCAAAAAGCTAGAGACCTCGCAATGTAAACCCAAACCAACTTATCGCCAGCTCACGGTTTGATCACGTCTTCAGACATTTTACCTCACAAGCTAGCGATAACCATAAAACTTAACCACAAACTATCTGGTCGCTAGCTCGCAACCTAAAATTTTTAAGGCTTGGATGCTGACTCATTCCTGAGGAACTAGTTTGAAGGTTTCTCCTGAGTCGAGGTTGATTAGACAAGCGAGGACGATGGTTTCAGAGGCATACAAGTATTGGATAGCTTCTGAGTTAGAGACGGGAGATCACAAACTTCTCTAAGAAATAAGAGCTCAGGTTGCTTGTTGTCAGGGATTCTGAAGCAGAATTTGTCCAATCAAGGAGGAATAAAATCAGAACAAAATCATTCACAATAGATGAGCCTTATCAGGATGTAGTGGATTTGATAGGCATGATGATGACTTCTAGAGTCTACAGTCATGTTGAAAACCACCAAAATGATGATTTTTCACGTGAATGAGGATCACCAAATGAAGTGTGAAAATGTTATAAATACAATGGAGTGGTGACTTAATTGGTAGAAGAGAAAATAAACCTTTCTCATTTTTGGAGAGTGGTTTTTTTCCTCAGAAAGGAAGATGATGTTTGAGAAAGATCATGCATGGAGTTGTACTTGTTGTGTTCTCTGTGATATCGGATGGGTGTTTTTTTGTTTTCTTCTGTGTGAGTTTGTTTATTGTAAGAGGGGTTGTGAAAGTGAGAAGGATTTCCAGAGGGGCTGTGAAAGCCTTTTCTTATCAAGAAGGGCCAAGCATGTCACATCCTTTGCTTCTACTCTGCCATATGATGGCAAGGGGTTTGAAGAAGGAGCCCACAGAGGAATGAAAGAAGGATTTGTTTGGGTGGGGAGTGACAACTAGTCATCTTTGTAATGACATGGAAGCTGTGACCCCTCCCCAACATATTACATTTACCCTAAAGCTCTTATTTCCACTTTCCCTGATCGTGGGCATGAAGGTTCGAGCTCCTCTTTCCATTTTCTTTGTTCCTGGGCATGAAGACTTCCTCCTCTATTTGGAAATGATCTGTTGGATAGAACGTAACATCTCACATTCCATCCAAAATGAAGGCATCAGGGTGATAATGGCATGGCTCAAGCAGTTTTGCTGTCACAACCCTCCTTTATCACTTTTTTTTTTGATTTAAATACAAAACTCTACTTATATTCTTTGGATGAATTATTGAATGAATATTGTAAGGGAATAAAAAAATAATAAACCTCATGGAAAATGCATATATATATTTTAATTTGTTATTTAATTTCCCTCACCCAAATTAAGGCACATGTTGTAGGAGGAATAAGAAGCTTCTAGAGGCTTCTCCACCTCCTTGCATGTAACTCCTCCCACTAAGCCTAATAATTTGCATGGAGGCCAAATTGGGAGAGAATCTCTTTTTTTTCAATTAAAAATTAGGTAGTGGGAATTTGTAATTTCTTTTATAAAATAGGGACAAGTTTCAAAAGAAAAGTTAGCTATTCCATAAGAAATTTCTGCAAGTTGAATTCTCTTTTGTAGTCCACTTTCATTGGCAGCTAAGATTTTTGTTGGGAGGATTTCTCTTCAAATTGGAGGATCAAGGAAGACTCTACACCATCTTCAAGCATCCAGGTTCCTTCAACTTAGTTTATGCATCTCATTTTTATGGTAGATTAGATTTGATTAGATTAATTATTAGTATGAAATTCATTTGTGTTTTGTTGAAGAATTAGTTTTAGATTTTGTAGAAAATGAGAGTCATGGTTTAAATAAGATTCATTGTTAAAATTCTTGATATGAAATTAGTTTTAGATTTTGTAAAGAATGAGATTTATGGCTTAAATGAGATTCATTGTTTGAAATTTTGATAAGGAATTAGTTTTTAGATTTTGTAGAGAATGAGATTTATTGTTAAATAAGATTCATTGTTTAAATTTTTGATAAGAAATTAGTTTCAGATTTTGTAGAGAATGAAATTCATTGTTTAAATTTTTGATAAGAAATTAGTTTCAGATTTTTAGAGAATGAAATTCATTGTTTAAAATTTTGATAAGAAATTTGTTTCAGATTTGTAGAATGAGATTCATTGTTTAAATTCTTAGTTTCTGATTTTGTAGAAAATAAGATTCATTGTTTTAATTCTAATAAGAAATTAGTTTCAGAGTAAATGGAAATTAGATTCATTATCTTCAGTTTATTTTGATAAAAATTAGATCTCCCTGTGTGTACAAACAATTTTCTCTGTAGACAAATCTCCCTGTGTGTATAAATGAATAACTTTCTCTGTGAATGAATTTTCCCTGTGTAAAGAAATGAATAACTCTCTCTGTGAATGAATTTTCCCTGTGTAAAGAAGTGAATTCCTTTCTCTGTGAATGAGTTTTCCCTATGTAGGAAACAAAAGAAATGAAGAAAAGAAATAAACTCTCTTTATTTGTGAATGTATTTCCCTGTAGAAAACAAAGAAATGGAAAAATCCCTCTGGTTACTGCTTCATTTTGTCCCTGAGACAAACCTGCAACATTGTTAATTACCTATTATTACCCTGCTCTGAGTAATCTTCAAATATTTTTAAAAGTTATAATACTCCTGTATAAAAATGATAATAATAATACTATAACAAATATATATCTATACATACATACACACACATATATATATATATATATATATATATATATATATATATATATATATATATATATATATATATATATATATATATATATATATATATATATATATAAATAAGTAACCAAAAAAGCGAGAAAGCATTTCGAACTTCAAATCTTCCCTCGAGCCCGTAATGCATGGCGTTTTCGCTGATTGGACGTCGGCAACAGTGCATGGACGGTTACGTAGTAACCGTCGCAGAGTACGGGGGCCGCGGGTTCCCTCACCTCTGCGGTCCTGCGCATGCAGGGCCGCAGGGGTGATGGGACCCGTGGTCCCCACCCCGCAACCCTCGTTATTATCATAACACAATACAAGCCCTTTTTGCCATTAAGTTCAAAATTTGGTTTTTTCTTTAAGTATTTCAAAATTTGAAGTTGTAATTTGGTTTTTTTTTCCAAAAAAAATATAATCTAAGTTAATTTCTATTTAGTCATTTTTTTTAAGTTGATAATAATGACATTAGGAATGATGATTTTTTTCCTTAGTGTAAATTTAAGGATATTGACTTTCAATTAAAAATGGGATTAATGTGTAGCAAGATTGTAATTAAACTATCCTTAATAAACTTTAAAATCATAGACTATATTCTTCTAAAAAAATTAAGAATCGTTGGGACACTTGATTGAGACTAACTTACCTTATTACAAGTACTTAGATTTAATCGTTATTTTGGATTCATCATAGATTAATTGCTTTCGTTAATGGTTCATAGCATGCGAATTGTTTATAGGATAATTATATCTTTCATGCAATTACTATTATGCAAGTTTCCTTTGTTATGCAAATTACACTTCAAGTAGTTACTTCAATTATTTACGCTTCCATTTTCGTTATTCGTAGTTAGATAACTAAATAAAGGAAGTTGGAAAACCAAAACTAGCAGCGTTCGGTATATATGGTGCCTCTGGGTCACGCTTACGGGTAATGCCGTCGTGTTGAACTACTGCACTTAACGCCTAATAAAGCTGCATTAACGACGTCTGTGGCATCGTCCCTATAAATCGTCGGGGAGTAATAAGGGACATTTGGAAGTTAAAAATCTAAGGGGCGGGTAATCCCTCTTGGATCGATAATTTAATAAGATAACTTTTAAATGAATTTCACATCTGTTGAGATAAACCATAGTAAACCCCTCTTAGGGATGGTCAAGTTAAAAGCTCTCGTGGAATTTACCTTCTTATTTATTTATTTTATTCATCTCGAAGGGATATTGGTGATTTGCAATTGGGTGACGCTCATGATAAGTATTAGGTTCTAGTTATTTTGTTTAGGCCACAAGCAATAGGCCATCTTGAGCCTTCGCTTAAGTGCTACCTTCGTGGGTAGCAACCGCAGAGAAACTGTCTGGGACACTGACCCTAGAAAGGGTTGCGTACCCACAAATCAGTTTACATCAAACCATAGATTAGAAAATAGAACTACATACTTTACGCCTTGATCCCGTGCCGAAGCGGGTATGTAGGCAGTCTTGGGACGGAGTTGTCCCTCGTGCTCAGGCGTTCGTGGGTTGGGTCTAGGCTTGGTTGAGTAAGAATCCTAATTGAAAGATAAGATAATCAAACTTAATTCAATGCATACTCGGAAGGAATCCCGTATGGATTCGCTTGACTTCCCGAGGCTTTAAGCCAAATTCCGAGGCGGAATTCAAGCTTGTATTATTTTCTTATTACTCCTAAGGACGGCGACCTCGGTGCATTCTTGTTAGAAGAATGTAGTACTTAGTGAGTGGCTCAGGACCCGAATGGTCCCGATGAGTCTAAGTCTCTGGCTAGAGCATCTCCTATCCCGTTTGGATGGATGCCTACCCCATATGGGTAGATGCCTATCCCGTATTGGATAGATGGAATTTACGTCCCGTATGGACAATTGCCTAACCCGTATGGTTAGAAGCTCATCCCGAATGGATGAATGCCCAATCCTATTTGGATGGATGCCCAGAGTATGCAATTGAATAAAACATAATAAAGGAAAAAAAAAATATACTCAATTTTTGTTGGATCAATTTTGGTGGGTTATTACATTTGCAAGTTGTATAGTCATTGGGGTTCATTTTTTGGTTCCAGTAGTGATTCTAAACTCTAGGTGAAGGGAGCATGTTGTATACTGTATAGTCATTTACAGAGAAAATGAAAAGCATTTAGTGTAAATCTTTGTGTAGGTTCTTGAAGGAGTTATATATAAATTTATTTTGTGTATAATTCTATCTCTTTCAAATGATCAGAATCATGAGATTTAACTTTTTTCATTTGTTGCATTGTTATGATGTATGTAATTTTTCATTTAATGCTTCCTAATCCTATTATGCGCAGGAATGCAAAATTTCTGTTAGTCTATAATCATATTAATGATTCACCTCATTGTAATTGGTGGGCAGATTATAGACAGTCATAGAACACTTCCATATATATTACATAAACATCCATAGCATATAAAATCATAAGAGTATTAAGAATGAAAGTATTAAACACCACAATAGATTATTAGATAGGAATACAACATAATTAGTAAAACATCAAGACAATAGACCAGTGCCTTATCCTAGGGCATAAAGTCAGTTACAATTAAAGACAACCTGATAATAAACTTCAATAAGATTCATTTGTAGATAAATAGGAATGAAATAATGAATAATGCCATTACATACACAACCCAGATTCATATGTAAACTGAAAAACCCTTGACCATTCAATTCACAATGAAAACATAAATTAAACACAAAGACAATTATGTGAAGATGTCATTACTCAAACTGCAAATGATATTGATATTATATTCATAATGATATCAAAAAGTAAACTCACAATGCGATTCAACTATGCATTTATCAAATTCTTGAATAGTTGAGCTATTATAACTATATAGGAGTTTTTCAAGTTCAACATCAATAAAAGTGGCCAACTGGCCATCCCTCTCTACCGATCAAAAAGAAAAAGTGGCCATCCCTCTCAAATTAATATTGGAATCCTTTTATAAGACGAGGATTCAACAAGCTTAGGATTATTGTGAGGAATCTTGGGTAGCAACCTCAACCTGAGATTTCTTCTTTGGCTTTAGCATGGCTTGCCACCTGTCCACCTCTTTGTCTATTGGCCAACTAAATGCCTTTACCTCTTCCAACTTTGCAACCGAATCTGTCCATCTGGCATTTGTAACTACCTTGGACTCAACAATAAACTTTGCATGGTCAACCTCAACCTTGAATAGTGAATCAAGCATACCGTTAAGGAAATCAGCATCAACCTGTTCATTTACATGCTTGATTATTTCTTCTTGCTCCAGAATCAAATCAAATTCACTGGTCCAATAAAAAATTGATTTCAAATCTCCATTACTACCATAAATTGAAGGCACCAATTTACTATAACCTTCCCCAAATGTTTGCAATTTTTCATTTATAAGCACATCCTTCCCTGTGAAAAATGCAAAAGCTGCATTCATTACCTCCACCATGTCTTTAGTGTCACTGATCTTGGGAGGGAACTCATCACTATACATCATTGCAGTATCTAGCTTATCCATTAATCTGCTTCTTCCTAACCAAACATTGAACAAAGGTCCAAGAAAAGCGACAGCCTCGGAGGATGTTTTACTTGCCTCTTTCAAAGAAATGTGCAAATCATGCACTACCATCAATTTTCCTTTCAATACATTAATCCCATGTTTCAGAATTTCTGACACAATAGAGATAGCCTTGACATTTTGTTCCTTTTCAAGCTTTTCAATTTTCCCTATGTATTCCTCCATTTTTGCTATCACAACAGCTGGTATTTCTTGTACTTGTTCTGTAATTTGTATTGGAGGGGGCTCATATGCAATTTTTTCTTTCAACTCCACTAACTCTTCCTCCAGAGCGCCCTTCTTCATCAGTGTCTCTTCATATTTTTTAGAGAATGCAATCAATTGGGTATATGTTTTTGTGTATCTTCTTGACAAATCTTCTATTTTTGATAAATTCATGAAAGACACTTGAGTAAAAAATGAGGCAATCTCTGTGTCAGTTGTGTTCTACAAGTTCCAGATCATTCTGTCAGCTTTCTTTTCTACTTGGATATTTAGAATGTGGGGCTTTTGAGTGGAAGGGGCCAAAGATCAAGCAACAAGTGTCTTTGACTTAGGATTAAATCTTGTTCCTCTTATTACATCTCCAATTTCAAATTCAGTTTTAAACATTGGGTCCTCTTGCTTCCTAATCTGATCAATAATAAAAATAGACTGGATATCCCAGTCAGGTATCATAATCATACCAGTACTCCTAATCAATTGTCTTGCCCGCTCCACAAATATTTGCTCCCTGTTAGGATCATATTCCTGCAGTGCCTTGATGATCTCTTGTTTCTTTTCTTCATTTGCTTCCTCTATGATAAGAATTTCTCTTAATTGTTTTCGTTTCAATCTTGTCAAAAAACTTTTAAATTCATCTGACTTAATAAAGTCATCATCTTTCATGAACTCATTTGACAACATCACACGCTCATCAAAGCCTTGAGCAAGGGCTTCGTTTGTTTCTCCTTGTTCTTCATTCTACCCTACTTCTTTGAGATGTGTCTTTATTTGATGAAAGTATTGTCCTTGTTCTGTAACAATTGCTCTAGCAGGGTCTCTCCTCACAATTGTACCGACCTCATTGGTTTTTTGTTTCTTTGCAGCTAGCACTTGGGTAGATTGAACTTCATCCCCACTCTCTACATCATCAACAGACACAATAAGTGGCCTCTTGCCATGTGAAGAATGTCCATCTTGGGGGTCTTGGAGTTGCTGCTGAGTAGCCACTTCTAAATCTGGAATTTGAGGCATTTGTTCCATCAGAGTTTCATATAAACTCAACATTTTGTTAATCCTCTCCAGGTACGGGCTATCAGGGAAAAAACCTGAGAAACTAGGGTTAGCAGCCAACAATTCTGCTTCAACTCTCATCAAATTTTTCCATTTTCTTCTCCTTTCTTGTACTTCATCTTTTCTCAGCAAATTTCTAACCACATCTTCATCATCCACTGGTTCATGGTCCTTTATTGTGGCCCAAGGTGTCATTTTTGGCATTGCAACTTTAATAAATTGTTTCGGATAACAAAATCTAGACACAACATTAACCAACCTATAATGTTTAAGTAAATTGTTTACTTCATCAAAGGAACTCCTACCAATGGTAAAATCAGATACAACCCAAAGCATAGGAAGAAGAGAGCCCTTCCTGTGTTTATCAAGGTATTCTTTTTCAACTAGGGTCAATTGCCAGATAAACTCCATAAAAGCAATCCTAATTGGAACAAATTTTGGTAAAATATGGGGAGGTTGAGGACATCCATAGACTCTCATCACAGTAAAGTTATCATAAAAATAAAAGTCCCCCCAGTTATGTGAAATAGACCAGTTTGGAACAAACTGGTAAGGTCTCAAAACTCTCCTAACATTAATTGGCAATCGTTCCCTATTTATTCCTAGCATTTCCATAATTGGTGAAACAATCCAATTTTCAAAGAAAAGGAAAGAAGAATGGGGAGAAATACTGTCCCAAACCTAGGTCCATCTTTGTATTGGCATTAAGACATCGAATTCTTCTTTGAAAATCTCCAATTCTTTATCCATGAACTCAACATTATAGAACAAGATTAAGTGCATCAGTAATGAATAATGCTTGAATGTAGGGCTGGGTGCACCACTATGAATTTCAACTAGAGCATTATGAATGTGTTCAACCACATAGCCCACATAATCATAATCTTTGTTAACATCTAGGTGTTGAATGTCCATAGCCATCATCAGTAATTTAACTGACACTGTTGAATCTCCATCAAAACCCAACACTCTGCATAATCCATAGATTGTACAATGCATATAATGGTGGAAAGGTGTGATGGCAAATGGTGGTTCGATACTCTCTGGAATTATAACCAGCTTCCTATTCACCCTAGGCATGTATCTAGGGATTGCATGCTTCTTGATAACACCTTTGTATTTGTCATAATCCTCTACAATCCACTCCAAATCTATATTTGTACATGTAGCACTAGTAATCTGGAAAGCTTCAACAAAGCTAGCTCTGTTAATTGAAACTAGGGCAGACCGGTTCTTTCTTCTGATTACCCTAGATACTGGGCAATAGCATTTGGCCAACTCTTTGATCAAATCCACATCAACATACACATCTGGCACAACTAACTTTGCCATATTTAAATCCCAAGGGTGACATCAGGACACCCTTAACCCTATTTTTCCAGAAATAATGAAACAAAGCAGAACCAGTCATATTAAGTGTGGTAGGGTTTCTGCATTGGCTCCATAATTCTCTCCATGCCAAATGATTTGTATTCAAAGCAATGAAAGTCCCTGGCATCAAATCTACAAATTCATCTTTGTATTTCTTAACCATCGTTTCCTCAGTGGCACTAGCCTTGGAACCTCTAGGTCCTCCTGCTCCACTTGTCGTGGCCTTGGGCTTGGGCTTGGAACCTCCAGTACCACTCATCGCCTGGCTCATTTTAGCAGCAGGAGAAAAAAATTAACCAATTTTCTTGAAATTTTCTCACACCCAACACTCTGAATTCTCAAACGTTGTTGCAGAGCTCAATTCATTGGATTACCTCAAAGATAGAATACATTAATGTAATTATACAAAACCTCAGCTCGATCATGCAATTTATGGTATTTACTATTTGGGTGCCGTCACTTCTCTCAAGTCTCAAGTCTCATTAATTGCCACACTTGCATGAACTAGCTATTGTGGCATTAATTCAAACTTCAAACTGAAGTACTCTAGCGAAATTTGAATTCATGCCCTTCTATTTGATTGGCGATTGGCATTCAAAATTTTTACAGAACCCGGCAAACAAGTCCACGTGTTAGCAAGTTAGTGACAATGCTACCAAATCCTCTTAATTGCAAGCTCACAACCCCTTTTATGAATCCTCAAAGAATCTCGCGAGTGAGAGACAACCGTTGATCTAACAAAATAACTTATTTCATCACAAGCTCGCAACTAGAAACTTATCTCGACTTAAACCCTCGCAATCCCACGACAACAAGACACTTAACCGCCGTCGCATGCTCGCAACACTTTTTGACTTAAGTGTTGCAAACTCGCAAGCATGCGATGACCATAAAATCAGACCAAAACTTACCTGTCGCAAGATCACAACTTAAAATTCTAAACAACTTCAAAACCTGCGAGCAAGCGACTTAACCGCATCACATGATCGCAAATTAAAATGACTTAACCGTGAACACCTTGTGACCTTGCGATAACATAAAATCACACCCAGTCACAACCTCGCAACATAAAATGGTATTTAGGCATCGTCACTTCTCTCAAGTCTCATTAACTGCCACACTTGCATGAACTAGCTAGTGTGGCATTAATTCAATTAAACTGATAGAATGCATTAATGCAATTGTACAAATGTCAAAATCTCGGCTTGATCATGCAATTTATGGTATTTGGGCATCGTCACTTCTCTTAAGTCTTATTAATTGCCACATTTGCATGAACTAGCTACTGTGGCATTTGATTGGCGATTTCCATTCAAAACTTTTACAGAACCTGACAAACAAGTCAATGTGTCAATCCCCATCTTTAATCACACACTCTTAACCGGTTATAACAATTAGGAAAGGAACCGGTGAGTTAGCGACAATGCTACCAAATCCTTTTAATCGCAAGTTCACAACCTATTTTACAAATCCTCAAATAATCTCGCGAGTGAGTGACAACCGTCGATCTTCATCAAGCCCTTCAGTCACAACCTCACAACAACATTTGTAATATTCTCTCTTTATCTACAAGCTGGCGACCACTGCAAATCTAACAAAATAACTTATTTCATCGCAAGCTTGCAACTCGAAACTTAACTTGACTTAAACCCTTGCGATCCTGCGACAACAAGGCACTTAACCGCCATCGCATGCTCGCAACACTTTTTGACTTAAGACTTACAAACCTGTGAACATGCGATGACCATAAAATCAGACCAAAACTTACTTGTCACCAGATCGTAACTTAAAATGCTAAACAACTTCAAAACCTGCGAGCAAGTGACGAAACCAACTAAGCTGCGATACCAACTACATCACATGATCACAAATTAAAATGACTTAAACATGAACACCTCGTGATCGTGCGGCAATATAAAATCACACCCAGTCGCAACCTTGCAACATAAAATGGTCAAGTGCAAAACATCTTGCAAGGTAGCGAAAACTAAAATCTCCCAGTACTCGCAAGCTCGCGACTTAAACTGAGTTGATGATAAAGGACCTGGGAGCTAGCGATAACCATTAAACATGTCTGACCAACCGTTTGACCACACTTGACGTTGACATGGACAAATAAATAGAGGAAAACTCAGATTTTCAATGCACGACAATTTCGGTTTACTAGCCAACTAAGACAAAAAAAAAACACAAAACCCTAATCGCCATGAACATCATTTTAAGCATTTAATGTAGAATAGTAGAAAGGTTCTAGCAGTAACAATTATGTAATATGAATAATTTTATGGATCTTGTGACACAAATTGTTGCATTTCATTTTCAACATAATGTGGAACCAAATAGCAATTTACTAATAATTCAATTGTTTAGTAATAATTCAAATTCACAATTAAAAATATGAAATAAGTATCCGTTCTACTTCTGATTGACAAATTCAAGGAATACAATATCAAAAATCATCAATGACAACTATAGTATTTCAATTTTGCAAATTGAAATTGTAATATGACTCAAGAACTACAATATAATTATAAATACCTATAAACTAATTGCTAATTCACTTCAGTGACTTAGTCCGACTGTCCGAGGCTTCTATATCCCAAATGGACTCAAGATCTAGAAACTGACTAGTACTAACAGGTTCATCTTCATTCTGAGTCGAGTATTCAAAAATATCTTCGTCTTCATGCTGACTCTGAGTCTACGATCCATCATATTCATTTATCTTAGCACTAGCACTAGCACTAGCAGTAGAACCACCAACTTTTAAAGTGTTGCACACCCCTCGTCTTTCACGCATGGAATTCCAGATTGCCAGTGCCCTATCATATGGAAAATCTCTAACATTATATTGGGTTACAAACAACCTCAAGCAAGTTTCCAAATTCTTGTCTAATTTGTTTCTGATCTTTGATTTCAAAGCCCTAATGCACTGAAAACTCTCTCATCTTCCACCGACCCCAATATCATTGTTTGACATAAATCAACAAGTTTCAAATATTTTGGTATTGCAATACGCAATGCTTCACTTTGATCTATCCTTTTCCAAAGCCTTGTGATTGATCCAGATTCAAATGGATTCTTCAAGTTAACCAACTGTTGTTTCATAACCAATGCAAACTATTTACATTGTTTTCTAAGATGATCTAAATTTAAAATTCCTTCTATTGGCTATCCATTGCAATATGCATCTTTTGAAAATGTCAATATCAATTCCTCTAGTTTTTTATGAAACATCTTTGCGTCATTTGGATTATCTCCAATTGAATGCCAAAATTGAGGATACACACAACCCATGGCTTCAAGTATTTCCTCTCGAGGGAATCTTTCACAAATCTCAGTTGAAAGTTCATATGCAATAGACTTCAAATTATCACTAATAGATTTAACAATCCTGTCAAAATCTTCCTTTTTAATTGGTAGTGCTCTGCCTCACTTGCCCATCTTAGATTGCTGCATTGGTATCTGAAATCCTTTTACAAAGACACACAACTCATTTTTTGTATTGAAATGTAAAAAAAATTCAACATGATTCAAATCTGTAATTATCTGCCACCTAAAAAAAATTGGGCTTTGCCCTATTAGATCTGAATATAGACCATCCAGGCTCAAACATGTCATTTTACATAGAGTGCTATACTCATTGATATACATAGTTCTATTTTGGGCTTTCTTAACAAGTTTGTTCATTGAATCCAGCATGGGGAGAAGACTAGCTAAAGTTAACAGAGTCTCTATATCACTTAACTTATGTAAGAGATCGAGAGCTTTGTCTACTGTGAGGCATTGCTCATACATTAGTTCGATCAAGGATTGATATTCTGTTAGAAATCATTTCGTTGATCCATTCAAGGAGATCCATCTGGTCTCAACATCCCTGAGAAGCTTGTTTCCTCTCGTTACTCCCTCAGCAAAAATTTGAAATTCTGCAAAACGTTTAGGACTTCGACAGAAGTATGAGTGGAGCTCGTGGACCAGATCTTCAACTTTTGACACTATAGGGAAATTGCTTACAATTCTATATGGTAAATTCATTCGATGGGCCATGCAGTGAATGCTAACCATGTATGGTGCAATACTAGTTTGTAATCTTGCGCAAAGACCGCTCCTTTGACCTTGCATTACTGCAGCTCCATCAGCTCCAACACACACCAACTTCTTGGCAATTGTCAAGTCATCCATACCAGAAATTTCATTCAAAGCTTTCTTAACTTCCGAATATAAATTTTTTGCTGTTGAATTGCCCCTCATTTTATGAACACAGAGTAAATGAGCTCGGCAGATGTGTTCTTTTATGATATACACATGCATACAAACCCAAGTAGTGTTATCTACCACAGTAACTTCATCTATGGATAATGAAATGAAATTTGACTCTTTTACACTCTCTTGTAAATTTTTCTTTTCCACCTCAGCGAGACAATTTTCCATTTCCCATTCAGCGTTTATTGACCAATGTGACATAGGATAGTGAGGAACATTCAAAAAAGATAATAAATTACTAAATTCTGGGAAATCTTTCATAGGATGCCCTCTCAACATAATATGAAAAACAACACTCATCTGAATAGTCTTTGCTAGGTTTGCATCTTTCGCTGCATGTTCAAGCCCAACCTTGATTGTATTTCCAAATCCACTATTACGAATCAATGTCGTTTTGTGGTTATTCTCCTCATATTCCACGACATACTTAACATGAAGACATTCTTCCTTTGATTTCCATCTTACTACTCGTGTTTCCTTTCCCTCTATGATCTATTTTTCATAAACCTTACCAATATGCTTTTCTATGGTGTCAAGCTTTAGCTGCATCTTCTTCTCTCTTTTAGTTTTTCAGCTACAAATCTTACACTTGCATTTTGTTGGTTGTTCATCATTGTTTGGGACCGGTTCAATGAACGGGTACTTTTCTACCCAATCAATCTTAAAACTCCTTGTCATCTCCCACTCTCGCCCCGGTTTTAATTTCCTTTTGCTTTTCTTCCTACCAACATGATCTTCAGTACTAACATTTGCATCCAAGTGAATTATCTCATTGTGTGTATCCCTTAGCACATCTTCTGCTGTGTCGGTATTGTCATCCTCATTTGATGCATTTAAATCAATGACAATCCCACCTTGTGGTGGTGGTGAGATATTGTGAATGGGTTCTGCAACTGTAGAGGTTGATGGACCAGAAACTTTGCCAATTCCAAAAAAAGACTTTATGGTACTATCTTTAAGTTTAAGTTTTGGGCGTTTTGATGGCCTCCCAATCCCTTCAGTTTCATCGCTCGGAGGAGTCTTACCCTTGTCTGACATCCGAATCCCTTTACCACCTTGAGGAGTCTCACCCATGTCTGACTGTGACATCTTGCATCTTGACCTCTCACTATGAATTAAAAGTTAAAACTAATACTATCAAGTATGAAGAAATGATTACTCACCTTTATGCCTTCTCAATTCTTTGAATCAGGAATTAGGAATGAATGCCTGGGCCTGTGTTGTAGGATTGTAACTCTGGCCCTCCACCCTACAATGAACTTCGACTTTCCAACTCAATTTGCGGAATGCGAATTGAGACTCGAGACTCTGAGAGCTCCCAATTTACTAATCAGACATGAACAAATTGTAAGAAAGAGTGTAAGAAATAGTGTATTTATAGCAATCCATGATTGCATTTTTGGCGAATTGCATGGGGCTTAGGCATCATAATTGCCAATAAACATTTAATTTAATTGCATTTTTGGCAAATTGCGCCAACGTGCAATGAACATTTAATTTAAATGGGGCAAAATGGGTCCTCGAATGCTTATAATGTTTTAATTGATACTGGCGAATTTGGCTGATGTGTGCAATGAACATTTAATTTACCATTGGCGAATTAGGTCCTGGGTACGTGGTCATTTTAATATTGCTGGTGAATAGTGGAGGTGATCTAATACCCACGTCCGAGTGATTCTAGGTGAATATTATGGGCATGCACGTTGACGATGTGTGGTCAATGGCGAAACCAAATTACAAATATTTGCATTGTTCTTCAAAATTATGGGCGATTTGACCACGATTGTGCCCCTCACTATTCGCACGAAATTCACCAATTGGTGAAGATTCACCACTAAAAAAATCTCTGGGCCTATTTGAGACCATACAATGAACGCCGAAGTCTGCAAACCAAAGAAATATCCTGCACAAATCCCTGAGGCTTCTCCATATATATTTCCTCCTCCAGGTCCCCATGCAGGAAAACACTCTTCACATCCATCTGAAAAATAGGCCATCCCCGAGAAGCTGCAAGAAATAGTACAAAGTGAATAGAGTTCATCTTGGCGACAAGGACAAATGTCTCAGAGTAAACAATACCCTCAACCTACGAGAAACCCTTCGCAACAAGACGTTCTTTTTACTTATCAATCGAACCATCAAAAACATACTTAGTGCGATACAACCAGCAACACCTAACCATCTTTCTCCCCTTAGGAAGAGGACAAAGATCCCAAGTATGATTCCTCATCAAAGAAGAATACTCCTCCTCCATAGCACAATCCCACTTCGGGTGTTCTATAGCCTCTGAAAAATTCTAAGGATCATCTAAAATGACATGAATCAAAATACTAGAACCCACAGTATGAGAACGGGTGTGACGAGTATCTGAAGGATCACCAGACATAGAACCTGCCGCCTCAACAGTAAAGCGAGCCCCACTTGGGCATCTAAGGTGGAGCAGGTGGAGGTGGGGATGGTGGATCACCAACAACATCATCAGAATCATCCTCGAAATAATCCTGAAGATATGCAGTGGGAAGAGTAGACAGAGGAGTAGACACTGGAGTTAGGGTATCCACAGTGTGAAGGCACTCATCAAACTTAACATCCCATCGAAACATGACCTCTCTAGAATCAAGATCAAACAACCTGTATGCCTTAACATGCTCATAGTAGCCAACAAAAATGAGGGGTCGACTCTTTCGCTCCATTGCTTTCCTCTAAGCATCGGGAATAAAAGCCCATGCCTCACTGCCAAACACTCAGAAAAAAGAAACATCGGGCTTGTCATGAGACCAAGCCTCCTCAGAAGTCATATGTCGAATCACCTTGCGAGACATCCAATTTTGAATATAGTTGGCACAATTGACCACCTCAGCCCAAAAAGACGAATCCATGGACTTGTACTAAATCATACAATTCACCATCTCCCATAAAGTTCTGTTCTTGTGCTTAGAGACACCATTCTGCTGAGAGGTGTAGGGAACAGTAAACTGATGTTGCAAACCATGCTCAATGCAAAAATATCTAAAAGCTTGATTCACATACTCTCCCTATTATCTGTACGTATTTGCCGAATAGAACAACCAGAATGCTTCTCTACAAATGTCTTGAAGATGCAAAATGGATCAAAGACATCAGACTTGTACTTAAGAAAGTACACCCATGTGCATTTGGAGAAGTCATCAATAAAAGTGAGTACATACTTGGCCCTAGAAAAATGAGTAGGAAATGGCATGAGATCACTATGAATCAAGTCCAAGGGTGCCAAAGCACGAGGGGCTCTTCCCTTAAGAAAGGGATCCCTGTGATGCTTGCCAAGCACGCAACCATGACAAACACCATCAATGCAGGAAATATGTGGGAGCCCAAGAACAAGTGCCGGTGTACTCATCTGCTGAAGATATCTGTAATTGACATGGCCCAAGCGCTCATGCCAAATCTTACTCACTAAATCTGCATGTGCTATAAGAGATGAATCTGAACCTGGAGAGGGCTCAAATCCATCAAATCTGTAAAGATGAGATGCAGTATCAACACTCTGTAAGGCCCTCCCCAAACCAAGCTTTGATTAACTTAGTTGACCATGTTTGACCCTATTAATAAATGCTATATAATTCAATAGAATGGACTATATTCGACAGATAGATTGGTGAGAAAATTAATTGAACCAAGTTATAGAGTTATTTCACCTTGAGGTGTACATTTTGATGCATTATGAATTTGAAATCCTAAAAGATCCACTGATTGGATAATCTTGAACTAACGTATGTTAGCTATATCTGGATTTGCAGAACTTTATTATGATGTTGGAAATATGATGCGTATCTTATGAATGAATGAAATTACAAGGATTATGATAATGGCTTATGTGGATAAATTGGGATATATGAGATATTGCTTTGTTAATGTCAATTGTATGCAGAGTGTTTGATGTGTATTCTTATTCACGTGTTTAATATTTTATGAGGATATTTGGAAGTACTAATGTGTAATTGAGATGCGCAGGAAAATTATCCATGTGACCATGGAAACATTATGGAGAACCAAACCTAGACCTATGTACGTTCATAAAACCAAGGTTTGTCTATTTGGAGAGACAACACCCCGTTTGTATAGTATTTTATTTGTAAAAGTGGATGTTGCATGTGTGTTAGATTGAATTTATGTATTTGTATAAATCCGACAAGAGACAAAATTTTATGTATAACTTCGTAAAAGTATTTTTATTGTGTCACTTGAACGTGTTGATTTATGTTTTGATTTTTGAATTGTCTCTTGGAGGGAGTTGTTTAACCATAGCTTTTTCAATTAATTTAATGTGGTTCTATATTTTTCTAGGGTAGAAAATCTTTGGGGTGGTCAACTTAGGTTTGACCCAAAAGTTAACTTTAGATGGGGTTAAAAGGGGTTAAATTGACTCATTGGGGTAGTTTAAAGGTGTTTCCTAAAGCCCATAAGGTATACCTAAGGGTTAGGAGTAATTTTAGGCATGTGACAACTCCCATGTGGCTGTTTAGTCACCCTAAAAAGTGAGTTTTCTAAGATGTGAGAAAATTGAATTTAGAAGGCATCATCTAGGTTAGTTAACTTTCCTTTTTGGTGAGAGATCCCTTTTGATCTTTTTTGGACTTTTTCCTTTTTCAATTTTAGAAACCTGTGAGAACTCTCACTGAGGTCTTCTTAGGCAAGAATGTGAGATTTTGTGGGTAATCACCCACTCTCCATTTTTGGAGACAATGCAATTTTGAAAAAAAAGAATAGATTTTTGGTATAGGAATTTGGCTAAGTGTAGAGAAACAAGATTTTGTGGATTTGGGGCTGCTCATCCTTAACTAGACTAGCATACCTTTGGGCAGTTTGAAGGTTGGTTTATCTTCTCCCTGTGATATTTCATATTGCATGTTTATGTTGAAAGATCATTTGTGTGGAAAAAAGTTGTTCTCTTGCATTTTTCGTTTGGAAAAATATTATTCATTATGTATTTTATTTCTGTATGTAATCTGTGTTTTGGGAGTAACCAAGGCCTCCTACTCTTGGGAGAGAGGATGGTCTTGTGGGTGGTAGAAGTTTGACAATCCTTGAGTGAGAGGCTCTCATTGTGAGAGTGATCTCAAGAGATGTTTATGTGACCTTTGCTGCATGGCTTGTTTATGCATTTGGGGGTCATAAGGAGGGAAATATGGCTTGAAAGCCTTGGGGGGCATAAGGATGTGGGGTTATTATACTTATGATATATTTGGGTTTCCATGAGGTGGCTTTGTGTTTGCCTTACTTGCAGTCTCCTCAAGGTACTTGGTCCACTACCACCCTTGAAAAGACATCACAATGTGTGATGCAGTATAGCCCTGAGTTGGGAATGTGTTTGTGAATTGTTTTCCCTTGTTTGTTGTGTTTGCATGTGTGTAACCTGTCTAGGGATTGGTTCTCCAAGCTCGGGGGTGGCTACTAGTTATCCTAGGCTGGGAGGTGAGCACTCCATGGTCATAGCCTGTGATTTATTTGTAGGTTATTAAAAAAAAAACAAGACAAGTAGAAGTTGCTGGACTTTTGTGTTGCAGAAAAAAAATCTGAAATAGAATAGATTATATTTTAAGTTGCTGCAGTGTGAATGGAAAAATATATGTTGTAGTTACTTTGAAAAGAAAATGTATTCATTTTAATTAAAGGTCCTCATTTAGTATAAATGAGAGATCCATTTGTAAGGTTGTACATTATTTTTATTAAAGTATTATTTGATTGCAAAATGAATTATTGATGTTGAGTTTACGTTTTAAATTGTTCTGGAAATTTTAAATAACTGCATGCAAGTTACTTTGAAAACAAATGTTTAAGTTTATTTTGCATGTAAATTCTGAAAAATAAAAGAATCAGTTTATTTCCTATGCATACCTCTAAGGTTAGATTTAAATAATAACACATTTATTTAGTTGTTGCTAAATTTATTGAATTTTGTCGTTTATATAGTTACTGTTAAAATTATTAAATTCTGTCATTGGCTTATTTGCAAAAAATAAAATCTAGAAGTTAAATAGACTATTTGTTTTAAATAATTTCTTAATCTATAGTTGCTATTTAAATTTATTTGGATTTTAGTCCATCACATATTACAGAAAATGAATCTAAGGAAATTAGTCTATCTCTGGTTTATGATAATTAAAATATTTAAAAAAAAAAGCAAAAAAAAAACATCGATTTAATTCAGAATATTGTAAGCAAGCTGTTTAAACAATTTCCAAAAAAAAAATACATTATCAGTATTTTTGCATAGTAGGGAATCAACCTGAGTTTCAATTGTATCTAATATATATATATATATATATATATATATAATTACCTCATATAAATATTTTCAAAAGTAAGTTATATTTATACAACATACATACATACATACATACACACACACACACACACACACACTGGGGAAGGGTTTTGAGTCGAACCCATTGTGTTAAACACAGTGGTCGGCAAGCCGAACCACTGTGTTTAGCACAATGGTCGGCATGGCTGTGGAGGCCGCCCTTGTGGGCGACCACAGTGGTCGACCGCCACTGTGGCTTCCCATAGTGGATGGCGCCACTGTGGGCAACCACAGTGGATGGCCGCCACTATGGTTTCCCATAGTGAGCGGCGCCACCGTCGCTGCCTAAATCCCTACACCTTTGCCTCTCCACTCCACTGTGTGCGTTCCTCGACCCCGTTAAAACCCTCGGCCGCCTCCGCTGTTTTTTTTTCATGTGCTCGGCCCTGCACCAAAACGAAATTTCAAAACCCTAACCCAAGCCGGGTTAGGGTATTCGAAAGGAAATAGAAATGATAAAGTATGAAAGAAATAAAAGGGTTTATTTTATAATCATAAAGAAATTAGGGTTTCATTTTATTTATTTATTTAATATTTAGGTTAAGTTATATGGAACTTGTATATATTCATTCTAATATAATGTATATGACAACTTGTAGAGTTATTCATTTTATTAGGTATATATGTTTTAATAATCAAATGGGCATATTTAAAAAGGATGTTTAAATTCTAATTATTTTTGGGGTTTAATCTTTTAGGGGATTGTAATGGAAAGTATAATGAAATTTTCTACAACATTATTATCACCATAATTGGGTAAATATAATTGAGAAGATTAATTGGTTGAATTTAAAGCAAGAGGGAATGTGAATATTGAAAAAGAAATAATAAATAGTTGATGTTTGATGAAGTAATATATAACGACATGATTTAAATTATATAATTACATTTTCGAGATCTAAATGTTTTCTTTTATAATTAAATGGAATGACTTAATATAGTTAAATAAATAATTAATTTAAGAGGATATTGTAGTGGCGTAATATAAATTCTCTATAATAAAACTTATGTACTAAGTCTTGCAAACCTTGTTAACCCAAGTAATTTCTTTTATCAGATAATTTAATTATCATAATGCAGTTTGGCACCTTAATTGTATCTACTCAATTAGGTAATATTAATGAAATGAAATAGTAATAGTGTTGGTATTTGGTAAATAATGGATATTATCGAATCAAGTAATTATATTAATGTCTTCTTAGTAGAAGTTGATCTAATTATTATTATGAAGCGTAATTGAAAGGAAAGGGACATTTGAGTGAATTGAATAGTACCCTTATAAAGTTAATTTGATCTCTTGATTATTAGAGTTATCGTAATTATTACGTAAGTAATATTTTGATTTTATCATCAAGGAGTTTTATCGAAACTTTAGGTTTCTATTTAAACTTTAATTTATCATTCTCTTTAGAAACCCATTTTCTGTATAATGTTAAATAAGGTTTTGTTTGGAACAATTTGTCAAGTTGTCACAATTAATTAAGCTAGGCTTACTTCTATTTAAGTGTCAAAAAAAAATTTGATGTTTGTGTTTTTGCCCAAAAGTTTGGGCATGACACACTCCTAGTAGCCACAACCAAATCAGAGTCACGGAGGCCCTGAATAACCACATCATGTGGTGAGAACTCAACTGTCTTACCAGAGCTAGAATGGAAAATTTGATAAATGGACAGGAGGTTCGTCGAGATGTCAGGGACAACTAGAACATCCTCCAGAGTACCCCCATCCAAAGAGATAGAACCTAAACCCACGACTGAAAGCTGAACTGAGTCACCCATTGCAGTCTGTGAAGTACCACAAGAGGCAAGAGAAGTAACCAAATGCTGAGTGTGAGTCATATTGTGAGAAGCACCATAATCTAATATCCAAGTGGACCCATAGGTTGAAGCTCGAGCAGTGAGAGCATGAACTTTCCCTATGGAAGGAGAAGATGCCTGAGGTGAGGAGATGTGATGCTGGTGCATGGATTCCTCTAAAGCCTCTAAGTGTTTCCAACACCTGGAAACTGGATGTTCTTCCTTGCCACAAAAAACTGCAAATGTCTCCTGATTTCTTCTTAGTCTTGGAGGAAGACTCACCACACTATGAAGATTTCCCATGTTTCAAAGGAAATGGTGGTTTAGAATCAGATTTAGGAGGTGGCTTGGAGGAATGCTCACTGCTTGCATAATTCTTCTTTGGCTTCAGTTTTTTCTTTTGCTTCTCCTTGGAGGACTGAGCAACCAATGCTTTGTACTTGGACCCTAAGTATGTCCAGCTGAGAAAGATGAGACTGCTCATGAGACAAACACTCACAAAATACATCAAAGGTAGGCATGGTGAAATGAGCACCCAAGCCATCCATGGTGGAGTAGAAAGCAGAGGCAAAAAACTAAAAATGACCTCGAAGCTTTGAAAGAATCAAGTGAATGCACTTCGTGTCTGTCTTGATCTTGCCACATCCTTGGAGAACATATCTGGTAGTCTTGAACTTGTTCAAAAAATCCTCAATGGTGGGAAAGGAATCAGGTGACAAGGAAACCAAATCTGCCTCAATCTTTAATGCCTAAATCTCATTAACCCTCCCGAAGAGAGACTCAAACTTCAACCAAATAGCGCGAGGAGTGATCAACTCATCAAGGTGAAACAGAAGACTGTCGGAGACATGCAAAGAGAGCAAACCCATGGCCTCATCCATCTTGTTTTTGTGCTGAAGAAGCTCATAAGGATGCTATAATAGAGGCTCAACCTCATCCAAACAAGACCACAACCCTCGTTCTTGGAGAAGCCTCATGATGCAGGGCTTCTAGGTGTGATATTTGTGTGATGTCAACAACTCAACTAAAGGATTTGCCATGAAAACTCTGCACCTGCACCTGCTTGTGTTTTTTTTATTATGTGATCTTTTAGAATAGACAGAAGATGCAGAAGGGTTTGTTGGTTTTGAGAGTTTTGGTGTTCTAGATTTCTGATATAAATGACAAAAAGCGAGAAAAAAACACCCCCCCATAATAGATAAACCCAAACCCTAGTACATATTGATGAGAAGGAAGTAGTGCATAAGAAAAAAAATTCATACTAAAATATCATGTACTTGATGAAAAATATGAGAAAAAAGAGCACATATCTGAATAGAGAATGCTGAGAAATTTTTGACTCCTATTCATTTTCAAAAAATAGAGTCTGTTTGCCCATTCTACGGCTCTGAAAGTGCAGAAAAGAGACCTGATTTTGACTGGAAAAAAGTATAGTCAAACAACAAAATCGAGAAAAAAGTCCAACACCACGAGGTCCGGCTCGAAACTAGCTTTTTGACGCTTATTCATTTTCGAAAAAAAGACTTTGTATGCTCAAGATATGGCCAAACAATGAACCCCCCTTAAAGAGGCAAGAGGGTGGTGGTTTGGTGGTAGGGCCGAGTAGAGGTGGTGCTCCGGCAGTGCTCCGAGGTGGAGCGGTGGCAACAAGGAGAGCCAAGGAGGCTGACGGGAGGAGTGACAGGCATCGATGGGCTCTAGCGGGTGGAGCGGCAGGTGCTGGAGGGCAAGGCCCGCTCTAACATGGCCGGTGCTGGACTAGCAGGCCGACGGCTGGATTGTTAGTTCGATAGGGTACGGAAACCTGCACCAAAAACCAAAAATTGTGATTTTTGATTTTTGATTTTTGGGGAGTGAATTTCGCATGCCGTAAAAAAGGCAATTTTTTTCTCAAACTACATGGTAGTGTCATACGACCTGGTACTGAAGAAAAAAAACCCCCAGAGGCTCAGGAGTCAAAACTAGACAAGTTTTAAATGACTATAGGGGTTTTTGGGCCTTCTGAGCATGATGGTGAGGTTCGTTTAGGCCCAAAGTGCTTAGAAAAATGGCCTATCCCTAGGTGCATAAAAAAACTTCTTAAAACCCCAGATCTGCTTCCAATGCAAAAATTCTCAAAACAAGAATAAATAGCTGCAAATTTGAAGCTCTGATACCATGTGAGAGTTGAGAAATACAACACCATAGGAGCCTAAATGATCTCTGCAAGCTGAATAACCTGTTACAAGGAGAAGCAAGGAAGCAATAACAAAAAAACAAAGACACAAAAAATATGCTCAAAAGATGAGAGCTCAATATTCAGAAAATGTGTAATGTAATAATGACATAAAGAAAAGAAAATTAACCTCTAATAGGTCAAGAAACCCTAAAAGGGAAAACCTAGGCTTGCACATAATAATTAATAAAAGAATTAATTATTATGGACCTAAAGTTAGCTTAAGTGTAAAAAGAGATAAAGGGAACTTAAATAATTAAACAAATGTTTAATTAATCAAGTAAAGACCCGATTACTCTAACAATAATATCATATATGTAAATTATTAAAATTATTTAAATAAGTTCCCTTCGACCAATGTGAAGACCAAATGCCAATGAACCCTTGCCTATTAGATCATTAAGAGTATAACCATTGGTGGGGTGCATAAAATGCTCCACCAATCCAACGATGGGGGCCCGCGTTAATTTCACATGTCTCTAAAATACACCCTTGAATAATGCTAGAACATAATAAAATTATTTCTTGAAAATGTTTGAAATATTTTTTTCTTTTTACTTTCATAAATCAAAAAATGCTTCCCTTGACACCAAGAACAAATAAATTGCCCATATGCCCTGGCTTACAAATGATTATGCAAAGTATTAATTGAATCATGGAATGATTTAATTAGTAAAACTTTTAAATATCAAATTCATATTTACCTTATGCCATCATAATGTATGTTGGCTCCTGTTGTGGGCTAACCATTTTTTTTTTGTTTCTAAACAACCATACATCAAATTGATATTGAGATTGAATTTATGTGCACATGAGACCTTTAAAAAAAGTGGGTTATTATCAGATTATGATTTATGATACGTTTTTTGTATGATCAAAATAACTCGATAGCATCTAGAATCACCTTGTAAAACTCATCAAAACTAATCATGAAGTCACACAACTGAACCAACATATTGCCACTTGATACGAGAATTGTTTTCATCAAGTGGTTTTACACAATTCCTCCTGAGATGTGAGATATTTATTGTCAAAAGTAGGCTCTAAGACAAATTTGGTATAGTGCAACCCTCAAAATTCACTAAATACTGAAAATTTAGGCTTTGGAAAAATATTACATCAAGTCCTAGGTCATGCCACTACACATATGAAATCATAAATATTAAGATGATAAGAATACCAAAGGGGATCTCATGACAATACACAAGTTGCAAGATATTTATGGTCAAATTGGGTAGCTTGAGCATATTCAACAACTGCCATCAACAAATTCTTTGAAACCTTGTTTGCTTTGGGCATGGGAAAAATACTAAATTTGACCATAAAGTTCTAAAAATGAACCAAGGTGTTTATGAATATGAGGAAACTAATGGAAATCTATTTTACTTAGGAGACCAATTGACTTCAAATTATTCATCTGCAATGTGGACCACTCAGCCAAGCCTGACAATGTGTAAACAACAAAACCTTCCCAAAACACACCAACTTGGGTTGGCAATAAAACATGGAATCTGATTATGAGAGTTTGTAACTCATCAAATGTGATTACTAATGTTATGTGAGCATGATTACCAAGCCATTTGACCCGACAATCAACTAGTTGTAAATTATAACCTTACAAAGTATGCTACTCAGACTATTTTTAGGCATGTTTTTTAATACATTGGGGCATATTAAAGGAACAATGGTACTTCTAATTGTAAAAAATTGAAGGTTCCAACACTATATAAGGATAAATAGGCACCCATGGTCCCATATTCCTTATAAAATCTCTAGAAAGACATAAGGAAAAGTATGGTGATAAGTCTATCACAAATATATCTTAGGAATGGAAAAGTTTCAGAAAAACATGCAAGGTAAGATTCATACCTTTAATAAGGCCAATAATATTGATGTCTATACCATCTAGTTGTATTAGTCCCTTTGCAAGTGGCTTGTATTAGACACCCAACCTATCAACAATTAATTTTGGCATGATAGAACTACTAGCACATGATTCTATCATACAAATATGGACTAAATACTTGCTAATGCTCAAAAAAAAAGAAAGGTGTTGGTATTACCTCTTTAGCTTTCTATTCACACTTAGCTCTAGATATTGGTGAGAACAACCTTAGAAATCCATATATATATCCATTTAGAACTAATTACAAGTAGATATAAAGGTAAGGGATTTGAAAGGCGTTAGGATGGAAGAAGAAATATATAGATATTTCATGCAAACCATTGTTATACAACATATATCTCTAGGAAAGAAACAAAAATAATTCAAACATAAATGTAAGAAATATTTAAACAACATATTAGAATTGAGAAGAGGTGAAACAAGTAATTTTATTGATTCAAGGGCATTGATTTGAAATAGAAGAGTTGTAGAAGATGCAAGTCTCTCAAGAGAAACTAAGAGGGAAGCCTCTTTGCAAATGAACATTGTAGGACTTTTATTCTCAAAGAGGCATTAGAAGCTATCAATAAATGTGGTACCTAGAAAGAAGCCTTAGTTTTCACCTCAATTGATGAACACCAAACACATTTACAATATGATCTAATCAACTACGATGTCTAAAATATTCGTCACACTATAAAGTCCAAATCTTATGTCTTAGGTCCTCATTGCTCAACTTTTAGTGTAGCTTGAAAGTTTGTTTATGTGGCAAGAGGTCGAATGGAATCTAAATTTTGAGGTGTTCATTTGGCAAGCTTATATTTTTGTCTCTAATATACTCAAATGCTAATTTAGAATTCAAATTTTGAAGGTTGAGAAGTTTTCTTAAGAAGGGATTAGAATTTCACCCTTTACTTGTCGATTACATCTTGTAGTCAAAAACCTAAAGTCTGAGACAATGTATTATACACCAAAATCCTAGAACGAGTCAATTTATTTTTTAACCCCAAGCCGATGTAAATGTGAACTTAAAGTTCAAACTATAATCTATATAGTTTATTTCTATTAATATGACTATTTTGGTAGTATCAACCCTAAAATTTAAACGAAGGGAGATTGTTCCATTTCTTCTTGCGTTTTAAAATACTTGAGGAGTGGCCTATTGCTTGATTTAGTCACAAATTTGAGGTCGTGCCATAGTTAATCTTCCACTTGTATCTCTTTGCTCAACGTATTTGTAAACAAGTTAGGCGTGTCACTATATTATGCATGTAAGTATAAAGGTACAACGTGACAAGCTTGATTTAGAATTAAGAAATCTAAAACCTCAATGGTAGCTCAATAGACTAAAATGATACTTTCTAAAATTATAAAAAAATTAGATAAACCCGATCTATAAATATCAAATAGTTAATTTTTGTGGAAGACAAACTCATACATCGTGGTTAAATTATGTCACCTGAAGTGCATGACATCAAAGACATTGAAATGTGCAGTTGCAATGAATATTATATGGAAGACTTTTCTTGGAGTTGTGAGCTCACATATATTTCCAACTCTAAATTCCACACGGCAGCTTGACGAGCTGTGCTCCACTCAATTCTAATCAACTCAGCCTAAAGTGTCTCTCTCAGCTTCAAATCTATGAATATTTGTGTGTTGGAAACGATAGATTTGAATACTTTTCCTCCTTCCTCGGCACAGTAATTTGACATGATCATCTCGACACGGAAAGCTAATAAAATTTGATTTCTTATTCCCTGTATAATGGTGTTATTTATACAACAATGGTCCAAATAAAGAAGTGATAGATTAGAACCAAACATAAGTGAAATAAAACCTTTGAAACAAGAAGATAATTGGAATCCATTAACAAGAGGCTCATGTTATGTTTGTGATAGTGAGAGAGATGGATAGATAAAGAGAATGAAACATGTCCAGAGATAGGGGGAGAGAGGTAGAGAGAGGGGTCTAGAGAGATGGGAAATGAAGAAGATAGAGTTAAAAATAAAGATAAAGTGAGAAAGCAAAAGGGATACAAATAAAGAGAAATATAGATGTAAAGGGAGAAATAAAGATAAAGATAAGGAGATAGAGTGAGATAGAAAAGAAGGGATACAAAGATAGAGGGAGAGGGAGAGCGATATGCATGGGTTGATTTGTAATTTACTCATCAACAAAGATGTTGGCATAGGTTGACACCTAGTATCGTGGCTATACCTTTGGTAAATATTTTAAACTAGTAATAGTTTTAACAAAATATCAAAGTATTTGTCATTGACATGCATAACCTCATTTTTTATTTTTTGTTGCATTGGCATTTAGTGGCCCTAATGACTTTTCAAAATAGAAAACATCTTAGGATTTTTGTTGAGATAGTGTCAAGGGTGGAAGCTACTTAGAAATTGAATAGGAGGTGTCACTTTACATTTAATATGTATGATGTCAATAAATATTTATTGGTTTGACTTCATTGCAATTTATCTATTGTATCTTCTTTCTCATTTCTCTTGTTTGTACTTGTTTCTCACATTTGAGAGTCTTAAATTACACTATGCTATGATTTTCCTTATATTCTTGCTTTTCATGCTTTAGTTTAATATAAAACCTTATGACCATACATTATGAGCCCAAGTCATCATAAATTCCATATAACCTTGCACCCTTATAATATTTTTTTAGATTGATAATTACATTCTATAATTAATTGACATTAGCTTTGATTTTCTTCAAGTCTTCTATTATATCTATGAATTATCCATAAATTTAATGATTATTTCATAGTAAAAATAGATGTTTAATATATCATTTACCATTTTATGAAAGTGTTAATATTAAATAATGATTTAAAAATAAATAAATAATTGCAAATTCTATTAATTTTAATTATTATTTGTAATTGCATAAAAAGACAAATAATTAAATTAAATTTCAAGCTTAAAATCTAAATAAAAATTAATATAAAATAAACTAAATACAAAATCCAAATATTCATAAAATTAAAAACTAATAATGAATAATAAATTTATTAAATGAATAAATACTTAATTAATTAATTTAAAAACTATTTCTCATTTTCTTTTTTAAATTCGAAATATTAATAACATAATATAAAATTAAAAAAGTCAGAGTTCTGCATGGACGATGCGAAAAGAAGATTTCTTCACATGGGTCGTGCAAAACTTTAATATATAGAATTTTATGTTTTAAAAAAAATATTATAAGTGAAATCAAAATAATGGTCCATTCTATAGTACTGCGTGGTGGTACTCACTATTTATGTTGCACTTATTAGACGGTAATGATAGTTGTGGAGCATTACATGGCAATGGTACTGGAAAACAAAGCATACATGGAAAATGATGAATGGAAATGATGACGGCAAATTAAAAAACTAGCGAAAATAATCTAATTTCACTGACATCTGAATCGTCTTGTATTATTTCTCTTTTGTTATACACCATTGATCACAGAATTGAGGTCGTTCCTTTCAAATAAGGGAACGCTTTTGACGTAATTAATTGGGGAAAGACACAATATTGAATTATTGAAAGGGTTATAGTAAACAATGAAATCAATATGTGAAAAAATGTAACTTCATACGCTTAGTTGATTAAGTGAAATTCATAAATTTACAATCTTGTAATGTTTCTAAAGAAAAATTATGGCTTCAGCCATTCCCAAACCAGTAGTTGATGTTGGTGCTGGTGTTTTCACGTTTGGAGACCATGGCTCCTCTGAACAAGTGGCCTCACAAGTTCATCTTGAAAGTGTTTCACGAGGTACTGTTTCCGGTACTCCCAATATTATTTTGCCATTGCAAGATATTGATAGTGCATGCGATTGGCTTGAAAAATATACTTTGATAGGATATTTTGTGGGGAGGGTTCCTCTTGAAAGCATGTTGTGTGACTGGGTTGCCAAAGCTTGGGCCCCTCATGGCATCGAGCTTGAGGGTGTTCAAAATCTTACCAAGGGTTTATTTATTTATTTTGTTTTTCAAATCCCACCCGTGTTGGGGGATTCCTAAAAAATGGGCCATGGTTTGTGTGATCGTCTTTGCTTAGTTTTTAGCCTTGGTCAAGAGACTTTATACTCTCCGATGAAAGAAACTCAAGGTCCCAGTTTGGGTTGAATTCTTGCAAACTATTGCTCAATCCCTTGCCAAGGTGGTTTGCATGTAGGCAGACCACTTTTATCATGCTCATCCTCAAAAGAGGGTTTGCATTGAAGTTGATTTATCTTGAGATCTTAAGGAATCTCTTGATATTCAAGTTGACAGGCAATCTTTTTCTCAATGTGTTCTTTATTTGAACTTGCCCGATAGTTTTTACCAGTGCTAATCCTCTAATCATAAGATTAAGGATTGCAATCTTGCTACACCATGCACTAAGTCCCCACCTAAAGAATCTGTGTCCTCTCATCCTTCTGAGCTCAATTTTGAAGAAGGGTGGACCACTGTGGTTCAAAAAAATAAGTCTAAGCTAGATGCTTCTACTGCATCACAACCCTCTTCGCAGCCTGTTGGTTCAGCCAAGCTGATTTCTTCTTAGGTGCAATCTTTTATGCAACCGAATGTTTCAAAGCCTATTGATAAGGGGAAGGGTTCCCCTGAGGGGAGGTCTCACTTTGGATGAGTGGATGCCCCTCAAGCAACTTCTATTATAGCTACTCAACCTCTTTCATTGTGCCATTTTCACAACCCTTCTTAGTGGGATGACAACAATGATGAAGTTCATGATAAATGTAACTTGGATCATCCAAGGGATTCTTACCTTGCTTTTCGATCTACTACAAATTTTCTACATAATAGATACTCTTCTCTTAAGGATGAGGATAGTATGCATGATTTTGAATGAAGAATTTTCTATGATGAAATGGTTGGGGTCTTACTGACCTCGCCAGGAAATATTCCATGCGAGATATTAGATAGAATTATCCTCGTATTGATGTTTTTTGTCTTCACGAAGTTAAAATTGTAGATTTCATTATAGTTTCTGCATGCTGTATGATTTGGCCAAATGGCCTAGTTTTTGCTTCATAAGATGAAGTTGGCCAAGGAGGTGATGTTACTATTCTCTCGCTGTGTTGCCATTCTGCTATAGTTGATCATGGGTCAAATCTCACTTAACGACTAGTGTGGGTCCTCATGTCAGTCGGCAATCATTCTTTTGGGATCATTAATATTTATTCTCCCAATGATGTTGTTGAGCGATGTTGGTTGTTGCAGTGGATTGTTGATTCTTTGCCACCTGCCACTTGGGTGATGTGTGGGGATTTTAATATGGTTGAAGTGCCCTCCGATAAAGATGTCATTTTGCCTTTTCGATGGACAACTGGTGAACAAGGCATGGTTTCACATGTGCAATAAATAGGGTCTTTTCGATCCCAACACTAACCACTGTCCTTAGGGTGTATGGCATACTTGATGTAATTATAAAATTGTCTCTCGTAAAATTATTAAATGCCTTGATCATGCCATGATCTTGGCTCAATCTTTTTTTCCTTTTGGGAAAAATCTAACCCTTCTGGTTTTACCTCTTACTGAAGTGACCTTGTCAGATCATTTTCCGATCATGTTCAGTATTGAGCAGAAGTAAAGTAGTATGCGTCCTTCTAAAATGAAAATTTTTCTCAATACTTCTTTTCTTAGTCATGCTCCAACATTGGCCCACATCCAAAGGGTCTGGTATCTTGAGAGCCATCTCACTCATCTTTCTGGTTGGATTACATGGTGGAATGATGCTATCCAACACACAACTCATTTTCTTTTCATCTATGAAAGACATTTGGATATGTTTCGTAGGTGGTCCTATGAGGATACCACCAAGGATTTGAAATCGGCCACTAAAGCTTTGATGGCTAACCCCTCCAGCCTTGATTTATAGGTTTGGGTTGCCTAGCTTTGCCATAAAAAATAGATAGCAGACAATCATGTTGATAGAGGGGCCCAGATTAAAGCCAAGTTGCATTGGCTTAAGGTTGGTGATCGTGTATCTAAATATTTATTTTGGCTCTCAAAGCTCGTCATTCCTCTCTCAGGATCAAAAGGATTAAGGACGATCAATCGGTGCTCTTTGAGTTACCAGATATTGTTCAAGATTTTTTCTGACATAATCAGAAGGTGTTGATAGGGTAGTAAATTACCTCGAGCATGATTGAGCCTTGCAAGCATTCCTTGTGGTGGTTCCTTCTCGGATCTTTAACTCTAAAAGAGTGTTTTGTGACCAATTTATCACTCTTGAGGACCTTAGAGAGTCCATTTTTTCTATGGCATATGACAAAGCTCCTAGCTGTGATGGCTTTCCTTGTGAATTTTACAAAACCTCGTGGCCTTGTGTTGGTTCCGACTTGTATAAGGTCTATTTGGAGGCTTTTCACTCCCAATCTTTGGAGAAGCTTATTTATAAGGTGAATATCAATTTTATCCCTAAAGCTAGTGATCCAAAGGATAGTTTTAATTTGCCACCCATCACTCTATCGAATGTGTCCTACAAGATCATTGCCAAGGCTTTGGCTCTTAAAATTAGACATCTCCTTCCATAGATTGTTTGCCTTGAGTAGACCAGTTTCATCAAATCCAAGTTCAGCCTGGATAACATTATTGTGGTTTGTGAAGAAATGAAGTGGGCATAATGCTCTTCAGAGAAAGCCATTTTTTCAAAACTTGATTTTGCCAAAGCTTATGATCACATTCAATGGCCCTTTATTCTTGTGATGTGGAAATCCTTAGGGTTTGGACACCACTTCATCTAGTATGTTCAAATACTTTTTGGGGATACTTCGGCTTGCATCACCATTAGTGGTCGCCAATCTTCGGCCTTTGGCCTTCTTAGATCTATCTGCCAGAGAGATAGGGGGACAAAGGTAGAGAGAGGGGTCTAGAGAGATGGGAAATGAAGAAGATAGAGTTAAAAATAAAGATAAAGAGAGAAAGAAAAAGGGATACAAATAAAGAGAAATATAGATGTAAAGGGAGAAATAAAGATAAAGATAAGGAGATAGAGTGAGATAGAAAAGAAGGGATACAAAGATAGAGGGAGAGGGAAATAGATATGCATGTGTTGATTTGTAATTTACTCATCAACAAAGATGTTGGCATATGTTGACACCTAGTATGGTGGCTATACCTTTGGTAAATATTTTAAACTAGTAATAGTTTTAACAAAATATCGAAGTATTTGTCATTGACATGCATAACCTCATTTTTATTTTTTGTTGCATTGGCATTTAGTGGCCCTAACGACTTTTCAAAATAGAATACATCTTAGGATTTTTGTTGAGATAGTGTCAAGGGAGGGAGCTACTTAGAAATTGCATAGGAGGTGTCACTTTACATTTAATATGTATGATGTCAAAAAATATTTATTGGTTTGACTTCATTACAATTTATCTATTGTATCTTCTTTCTCATTTCTCTTGTTTGTACTTGTTTCTCACATTTGGGAGTCTTAAATTACACTATGCTATGATTTTCCTTATATTCTTGCTTTTCATGCTTTAGTTTAATATAAAACCTTATGACCATACATTATGAGCCCAAGTCATCATAAATTCCATATAACCTTGCACCCTTATAATATTTTTTTAGATTGATAATTACATTCTTTAATTAACTGACATTATCTTTGATTTTCTTAAAGTCTTCTATTATATCTATGAATTATTCATAAATTTAATGATTATTTCATAGTAAAAATAGATGTTTAATATATCATTTACCATTTTATGAAAGTGTTAATATTAAATAATGATTTAAAAATAAATAAATAATTGCAAATTCTATTAATTTTAATTATTATTTTTAATTACATAAAAAGACAAATAATTAAATTAAATTTCAAGCTTAAAATCTAAATAAAAATTAATATAAAATAAACTAAATACAAAATCCAAATATTCATAAAATTAAATACTAATAATGAATAATAAATTTATTAAATGAATAAATACTTAATTAATTAATTTAAAAACTATTTCTCATTTTCTTTTTTAAATTCGAAATATTAATAACATAATATAAAATTAAAAAAGTCAGAGTTCTGCATGGACGGCGCGAAAAGAAGATTTCTTCACATGGGTCGTGCAAAACTTTAATATATAGAATTTTATGTTTTAAAAAAAATATTATAAGTGAAATCAAAATAATGGTCCATTCTATAGTACTACGTGGTGGTACTCACTATTTATGTTGCACTTATTAGACGGTACTGATAGTTGTGGAGCATTACATGGCAATGGTACTGGAAAACAAAGCATACATGGAAAATGATGAATGGAAAATGATGACGGCAAATTAAAAAACTGGCGAAAATAATCTAATTTCACCGACATCTGAATCGTCTTGTATTATTTCTCTTTCGTTATACACCATTGATCGCAGAATTGTGGTCGTTCCTTTCAAATAAGGGAACGCTTTCGGTGTAATTAATCTGGGAAAGACACAGCATTGAATTATTGATAGGGTTATAGTAAACAATGAAATCAATATGTGAAAAAATGTAACTTGATACGCTTAGTTGATTAAGCGAAATTCATAAATTTACAATCTTGTAATGTTTCTAAAGAAAAATTATGGCTTCAGTCATTCCCAACCCAGTAGTTGATGTCGGTGCGGGTGTTTTCATATTTGGGGACCATGGCTCCTTTGAACAAGTGGCCTCACAAGTTCATCTTGAAAGAGTTTCATGAGGTACTATTTCCGGTACTCCCAATATCATTTTGCCATTGCAAGAAATTGATAGTGCATGCAATTGGCTTGAAAAATATACTTTGATAGGATATTTTTTGGGGAGGGTTGCTCTTGAAAGCATGTTGTGTGACTGGGTTACCAAAGCTTGGGCCCCTCATGGGGTCGAGCTTGAGGGCATTCAAAATCTTACCAAGGGTTTATTTATTTATTTTGTTTTTCAAATCCCACCCGTGTTGGGGGATTCCTAAAAAATGGGCCATGGTTTGTGTGATCGTCTTTGCTTAGTTTTTAGCCTTGGTCAAGAGACTTTATACTCTTTGATGAAAGAAAATCAAGGTCCCAGTTTGGGTTGAATTCCTGCAAACTATTGCTCAATCCCTTGCCAAGGTGGTTTGCATGTGGGCAGACCACTTTTATCACGCTCATCCTCAAAAGAGGGTTTGCATTGAAGTTGATTTATCTCGAGATCCTAAGGAATCTCTTGATATTCAAGCTGATAGACAATCTTTTTCTCAACGTGTTCTTTATTTGAACTTGGCCGATAGTTTTTACTAGTGCTAATCCTCTAATCATAAGATTAAGGATTGCAATCTTGCTACACCACGCACTAAGTCCCCACCTAAAGAATCTGAGTCATCTCGTCCTTCTGAGATCAATTTTGAAGAAGGGTGGACCACTGTGGTTCAAAAAAATAAGTCTAAGCCAGATGCTTCTATTGCATCACAACCCTCTTTGCAGCCTGTTGCTTCGGCCAAGCCGATTTCTTCTTAGGTGCAAGCTTTTATGCAACTGAATGTTTCAAAGCCTATTGATATGGGGAAGGGTTCCCCTGAGGGGACGTCTCACTTTGCATGAGTGCATGCCCCTCAAGCAACTTCTATTATAGCTACTCAACCTCTTTCATTGTGCCATTTTCGCAACCCTTCTCAGTGGGATGACAACACTGATGAAATTCATGATAAATGTAACTTGGATCTTCCAAGGGATTCTTACCCTGGTTTTCGATCTACTATAAATTTTCTACATAATAGATACTCTTCTCTTAAGGATCAGGACAATATGCATGATTTTGAATGAAGAATTTTCTATGATGAAATGTTTGGGGTCTTATTGACCTCGCCAGGAAATATTCATTCGAGATGTTAGATAGAATTATCCTCGTAGTGATGTTTTTTGTCTTCACAAAGTTATAATTGCAGCTTTCATGTTAGCTGCTGCATGCTATATGATTTGGCCAAATGGCCTAGTTTTTGCTTCATAACATGAAGTTGGCCAAGGAGGTGATGTTACTATTCTCTCACTGTGTTGCAATTCTGCTATAGTTGATCATGGGTCGAATCTCACCTAACGACTAGTGTGGGTCCTCATGTCAGTCGATAATCACTCTTTTGGGATCATTAATGTTTAGTCTCCCAATGATGTTGTTGAGCGATATTGGTTCTGGCAGTGGATTGTTGATTCTTTTCCACCTGCCACTTGGGTGATGTGTGGGGATTTTAATATGGTTGAAGTGCCCTCTGATAAAGATATCATTTTGCCTTTTTGATGGACAACTGGTGAACAAGGCGTGGTTTCACATGTGCAATAAATTGGGTCTTTTCGATGCCAACACTAACCACTGTCCTTAGGGTGTATGGCATACTTGATGTAATTATAAAATTGTCTCTCATAAAATTATAAAATGCCTTGATCATGCCATGATCTTGGCTCAATCTTTTTTTCCTTTTGGGAAAAATCTAACCCTTCTGGTTTTACCTCTTACTAAAGTCACCTTGTCAGATCATTTTCCCATCATGTTTAGTATTGAGCAGAAGTAAAGTAGTATGCGTCCTTCTAAAATGAAAAATTTTCTCAATACTTCTTTTCTTAGTTATGCTCCAACATTGGCCAACATCCAACGGGTCTGGAATTTTCAGAGCCATCTCACTCATCTTTTTGGTTGGATTACATGGTGGAATGATGCTATCCAACGCACAACTCATTTTCTTTGCATCTATGAAAGACATTTGGATATGTTTTGTAGGTGGTCCTATGAGGCAACCACCAAGGATTTGAAATCAGCCACTAAAGCTTTGATGGCTAACCCCTCCAGCCTTGATTTATAGGTTTGGGTTACCTAGCTTTGCCATAAAAAATAGATAGCGGACAATCATGCTGATAGAGGTGCCCAGATTAAAGACAAGTTGCATTGGCATAAGGTTGGTGATCGTGTATCTAGAGATTTTTTTTTGGCTCTCAAAGCTCGTCATTCCTCTCTCAGGATAAAAAGGATTAAGGATGATCAATCGGTGCTCTTTGAGTTACCAGATATTGTTTAAGATTTTGTCTGACATTATCAAAAGGTGTTCATAGGGTATTAAAATTACCTTGAGTATGATTGAGCTTTGCAAGAATGCCTTGTGGTGGTTCCTTCTCGGATCTTTAATTCTAAAAGAGTGTTTCGTGACCAATTTATCCCTCTTGAGGACCTTAGAGAGGCCGTTTTTTCTATGGCATATGACAAAGCTCCTAGCTATGATGGCTTTCCTTGTGAATTTTACAAAAGCTCGTGGCCTTGTGTTGGTTCCGACTTGTATAAGGTCTATTTGGAGGCTTTTCACTCCCAATCTTTGGAGAGGCTTGTTTATAAGGTGAATATCAATTTTATCCCTAAAGCTGGTGATCCAAAGGACATTTATAATTTGTGACCCATCACTCTACTGAATGTGTCCTACAAGATCATTACCAAGGCTTTGGCTCTTAAAATTAGACATCTCCTTCCATAGATTGTTCGCCTTGAGCAGATCGTATCAACAAATCCAAGTTCAACCTGGATAACATTATTGTGGTTTGGGAAGAAATGAAGTGGGCAGAATGCTCTTCAGAGAAAGCCATTTTTTGAAAAATTGATTTTGCCACAGCTTATGATCACATTCAATGGCCCTTTATTCTTGTGATGTGGAAAGCCTTAGGGTTTGGACACCACTTCATCTAGTATGTTCAAATAACTTTTGGGGATACTTCGGCTTGCATCACCATTAGTGGTCGCCAATCTTCGGCCTTTGGGCTTTTTAGGTCTATCTGCCGGAGAGGTAGGGGGAGAGAGGTAGAGAGAGGGGTCTAGAGAGATGGGAAATGAAGAAGACAGAGTTAAAAATAAAGATAAAGTAAGAAAGAAAAAGGGATACAAATAAAGAGAAATATAGATGTAAAGGGAGAAATAAAGATAAAGATAAGGAGATAGAGTGAGATAGAAAAGAAGGGATACAAAGATAGAGGGAGAGGGAGAGAGATATGCATGGGTTTATTTGTAATTTACTCATCAACAAAGATGTTGGCATAGGTTGACACCTAGTATGGTGGCTATACCTTTGGTAAATATTTTAAACTAGTAATAGTTTTAACAAAATATCGAAGTATTTGTCATTGACATGCATAACCTCATTTTTATTTTTTGTTGCATTGGCATTTAGTGGCCCTAATGACTTTTCAAAATAGAATACATCTTAGGATTTTTGTTGAGATAGTGTCAAGGGAGGGAGCTACTTAGAAATTGCATAGGAGGTGTCACTTTACATTTAATATGTATGATGTCAAAAAATATTTATTGGTTTGACTTGATTGCAATTTATCTATTGTATCTTCTTTCTCATTTCTCTTGTTTGTACTTGTTTCTCACATTTGGGAGTCTTAAATTACACTATGCTATGATTTTCCTTATATTCTTGCTTTTCATGCTTTAGTTTAATATAAAACCTTATGACCATACATTATGAGGCGAAGTCATCATAAATTCCATATAACCTTGCACCCTTATAATATTTTTTTAGATTGATAATTACATTCTATAATTAATTGACATTAGCTTTGATTTTCTTAAAGTCTTCTATTATATCTATGAATTATTCATAATTTAATGATTATTTCATAGTAAAAATAGATGTTTAATATATCATTTACCATTTTATGAAAGTGTTAATATTAAATAATGATTTAAAAATAAATAAATAATTGCAAATTCTATTAATTTTAATTATTATTTGTAATTACATAAAAAGACAAATAATTAAATTAAATTTCAAGCTTAAAATCTAAATAAAAATTAATATAAAATAAACTAAATGCAAAATCCAAATATTCATAAAATTAAATACTAATAATGAATAATAAATTTATTAAATGAATAAATACTTAATTAATTAATTTAAAAACTATTTCTCATTTTCTTTTTTAAATTCGAAATATTAATAACATAATATAAAATAAAAAAAGTCAGAGTTCTACATGGACGGCGCGAAAAGAAGATTTCTTCACATGGGTCGTGCAAAACTTTAATATATAGAATTTTATGTTTTAAAAAAAATATTAAAAGTCAAATCAAAATAATGGTCCATTCTATAGTACTACGTGGTGGTACTCACTATTTATGTTGCACTTATTAGACGGTAACGATAGTTGTGGAGAATTACATGGCAACGATACTGGAAAACAAAGCATACATGGAAAATGTTGAACGGAAATGACGACGACAAATTAAAAAACTGGCGAAAATAATCTAATTTCACCAACATCTGAATCATCTTGTATTATTTCTCTTTCGTTATACACCATTGATCGCATAATTGAGGTCGTTCCTTTCAAGTAAGGGAACGCTTTCAACGTAATTAATTGGGGAAAGACACTGTATTGAATTATTGATAGGGTTATAGTAAACAATGAAATCAATATGTGAAAAAATGTAACTTGATACGCTTAGTTGATTAAGCGAAATTCATAAATTTACAATCTTGTAATGTTTATAAAGAAAAATTATGGCTTCAACCATTCCCAACCCAGTAGTTGATGTCGATGCTGGTGTTTTCACGTTTGGAGACCATGGCTCCTCTAAACAAGTGGCCTCACAAGTTCATCTTGAAAGTGTTTCACGAGGTACTATTTCTGGTATTCCCAATATTCTTTTGCCATTGCAAGATATTGATAGTGCATGCGATTGGCTTGAAAAATATAATTTGATAGGATATTTTGTGGGGAGGGTTCCTCTTGAAAGCATGTTGTGTGACTGGGTTACCAAAGCTTGGGCCCCTCATGGGGTCGAGCTTGAGGGCGTTCAAAATCTTACCAAGGGTTTATTTATTTAGTTTGTTTTTCAAATCCCACCCATGTTGGGGGATTCCTAAAAATGGGCCATGGTTTGTGTGATCATCTTTGCTTAGTTTTTAGCCTTGGTCAAGAGACTTTATACTCTCTGATGAAAGAAACTCAAGGTCCCAGTTTGGGTTGAATTCCTGCAAACTATTGATCAATCCCTTGCCAAGGTGGTTTGCATGTAGGTAGACCACTTTTATCATGCTCATCCTCAAAAGAGGGTTTGCATTGAAGTTGATTTATCTCGAGATCTTAAGGAATCTCTTGATATTCAAGTTGATAGACAATCTTTTTCTCAACATGCTCTTTATTTGAACTTGCCCGATAGTTTTTACCAGTGCTAATCGTTTAATCATAAGATTAAGGATTGCAATCTTGGTACACCATGCACTAAGTCCGCACCTAAAGAATCTGTGTCCTCTCGTCCTTCTAAGATCAATTTTGAAGAAGGGTGGACCACTGTGGTTCAAAAAAATAAGTCTAAGCTAGATGCTTGTACTGCATCACAACCCTCTTCGCAGCCTGTTGCTTCGGCCAAGCCGATTTCTTCTTAGGTGCAAGCTTTTATGCAACCGAATGTTTCAAAGCCTATTGATAAGGGGAAGGGTTCCCCTGAGGGGAGCTCTCACTTTGCATGAGTGCATGCCCCTCAAGCAACTTCTATTATAGCTACTCAACCTCTTTCATTGTGCCATTTTCGCAATGCTTCTCAGTGGGATGAGAACAATGATGAAGTTCATGATAAATGTAACTTGGATCTTCCAAGGGATTCTTACCTTGGTTTTTGATCTACTACAATTTTTTTGCATAATAGATAGTCTTCTCCTAAGGATGAAGACAATATGCATGATTTTGAATGAAGAATTTTCTATGATGAAATGTTTGGGGTCTTACTGACCTCGCCAGGAAATATTCTATGCGAGATATTAGATAGAATTATCCTTGTATTGATGTTTTTTGTCTTCATGAAGTTAAAATTGCAACTTTGATGTTAGTTGCTGCATACTGTATGATTTGGCCAAATGGCCTAGTTTTTGCTTCATAAGATGAAGTTGGCCAAGGAGGTGATGTTACTATTCTCTCGCTGTGTTGCCATTCTGCTATAGTTGATCATGGGTCAAATCTCACTTAACGACTAGTGTGTGTCCTCATGTCAGTCGACAATCATTCTTTTGGGATCATTAATATTTATTCTCCCAATGATGTTGTTGAGCGATGTTGGTTGTGGTAGTGGAGTGTTGATTCTTTACCACCTGCCACTTGGGTGATGTGTGGGGATTTTAATATGGTTGAAGTGCCCTCCGATAAAGATGTCATTTTGCCTTTTCGATGGACAACTGGTGAACAAGGCGTGGTTTCACATGTGCAATAAATTGGGTCTTTTTGATCCCAACACTAACCATTGTCCTTAGGGTGTATGGCATACTTGATGTAATTATAAAATTGTCTATCGTAAAATTATTAAATGCCTTGCTCATGCCATGATATTGGCTCAATCATTTTTTCCTTTTGGGAAAAATCTAACCCTTCTGGTTTTACCTCTTACTGAAGTGACCTTGTCATATCATTTTCCCATCATGTTTAGTATTGAGCAGAAGTAAAGTAGTAGCCGTCCTTCTAAAATGAAAATTTTTCTCAATACTTCTTTTCTTAGTCATCCTCCAACATTGGCCCACATCCAACGGGTCTGGAATCTTGAGAGCCATCTCACTCATCTTTCTGGTTGGATTACATGGTGGAATGGTACTATCCAATGCACAACTCATTTTCTTTGCATCTATGAAAGACATTTGGATATGTTTCGTAGGTGGTCCTATGAAGCTACCACCAAGGATTTGTAATCGGCCACTAAAGCTTTGATGGATAACCCCTCCAACCTTGATTTATAGGTTTGGGTTGCCCAGCTTTGCCATAAAAAATAGATAGCGGACAATCATGCTGATAGAGGGGCCCAGATTAAAGCCAAGTTGCATTGGCTTATGGTTGGTGATCGTGCATCTAAAGATTTTTGTTTGGCTCTCAAAGCTCGTCATTCCTCTCTCAGGATCAAAAGGATTAAGGACGATCAATCGGTGCTCTTTGATTTACTAGATATTGTTCAAGGTTTTGTAAGACATTATCAGAAGGTTTTGATAGGGTAGTAAAATTACCTCGAGCATGATTGAGCCTTTCAAGAATGCCTTGTGGTGGTTCCTTCTCCGATCTTTAACTCTAAAAGAGTGTTTCGTGACCAATTTATCACTCTTGAGGACCTTAGAGATGTCGTTTTTTCTATGGCATATGACGAAGCTTCTAGCTATGATGGCTTTCCTTGTGAATTTTACAAAACCTTTTGGCCTTGTGTTGGTTCCGACTTGTATAAGGTCTATTTGGAGTCTTTTCACTCCCAATCTTTGGAGAAGCTTATTTATAAGGTGAATATCAATTTTATCCCTAAAGTTGGTGATCCAAAGGACATTTGTAATTTGCGACCCATCACTCTACTGACTGTGTCCTACAAGATCATTGCCAAGGCTTTGGCTCTTAAACTTAGACATCTCCTTCCATAGATTGTTCGCCTTGAGCAGATTGGTTTCATCAAATCCAAGTTCAGCCTGGATAACATTATTTTGGTTTGGGAAGAAATGAAGTGGACAGAATGCTCTTTAGAGAAAGCCATTTTTTCAAAAATTATTTTGCCAAAGCTTATGATCACATTCAATGGCCCTTTATTCTTGTGATGTTGAAAGCCTCAGGGTTTGGACACCAATTCACCTAGTATGTTCGAATACTTTTTGGGGATACTTCGGCTTGCATCACCATTAGTGGTCACCAATCTTCGACCTTTGGCCTTTTTAGGTCTAATTGCTTGTATACATTTTGCTTAGCATCTGGGTTAGCTATCCAATGATACAAAACCCAATGTTATTGGTACTCTTTCCTTCCTGCTCTACCTTGGATTCTTTAGTATGGCTTGAAATAGATCCAACACAGGGAGATCTTTCCGTTTTTGGGCATTCCCTTTGCTTTCCAAGGGTCTTTTGTTGCCCTTTGGAATGCTATGTTAGCCAGAATCGAGAAGAAGCTTACATATTGGATTACCAAACTTCTCTTTTTAGCTAGTAAATTATAGATTTTCTCCAAGGTGCTTGTGGATACACATGTTTATTACTATTCTTGTTGGGCTCCTTCCAAAGCCTCTTACAACAAGCTTGATAAGTTTCTGTAGGACTTTTTTTGGGTTAATGGAGCTGACCATCATGGTTTTCACAGAGTCGTCTAGGATTTCTATTGTCTCCCACATGATTCTGGAAATCTTGGCCTTTAATCTACCTAGAAACAAGGTGTTTCTATGTGTGCCAAATGGGCCCTCAGAGTTATTTCTGGCAATGAAGATTGAAAAATTCAGCTTCGCAATTGTATTTCCTCAGGGCATCCAGCCAATAGAGCAGCCTAGAAAGGGATTGTCTTTGAAACCCTTCTTATTATGAAATATGTTGTGAATATTCAGGACACTTTTGATGCTAAAAGTATTTGGTGGGTCTGAGAATCTCTTAAGCTTTGGCTCTGTTGGAATCACTCAATTTTTTGCGATGGTCTTTCTTTCAACTAGCACAATATTTGGTGGATGCCTCTCATAAAGGTCTAGGGGCTTCCTTTTGCATGTGTTCCTAGAATTCATGCTCTGCATTTTCACAAACACAAAATTCGTACTCCTCAAGATTTTTTATTATTGTGTCTCTATGAATCTCTACTCTTGGGAGGATTTGTAGGCCCAAATTTGCGTCACTCGACCAGATCGACAGACATTTGAGCTTGTGATTTTTTCTCTACCTCTGAATATGCTACACAAGTTTCACATTCATTCTATAAGGCCTTGGTGGATAGAGTGGTGTTGGTTTCCCAAAACTACTTTTTGTAATTATAAACCCAACATGGGTTATCATTGGCTTGTGCCTCATTTGCCTATAGTTCCCACTTTGAACCTTAGATGACACTTGCAATCTTCGTAGAGCACCTGGAGTCACAAATTTCTTATTCTTTGGTCTACTATTGCAAAGCCTAAAGTGGCTCATTTTTCCTAGTGTATTCTTTTCCAAAGCTTGCCTTTGGGTTCTCGTCTTAGGCATCTAGGGGGGCCAAACCCTCATTGTCCCTTTTGTGGGTTGCCTGAGACCTTGATGCATCTCTTTTGGTTTGGAAAACGAGCTCATTAGCTATGGACATGGATACATGATTTTTTTAGGCCTTTTTGACCTAATCCCTTTTCTTGGCATATGGTTTGGCTAAGAGATTCCCCTAGGCTCCTCTTCAAATTCATGCGGATATGGCATGCTTTTAGAATGGAAATCCTCTTCAATTTATGGAAAGATAGAAATTCTATTTTATTTTCTCATGTCTCTCTTGATATTAATGTTTCTTTATTTGGTAAAGCTGGTATATACAATAATGTGATATTATAGATTCAAGTGGAAGTGAATAAAGTGGCTTTTGAGGCAGCCCACTTGCAAGTGCTTGATCGTTGGGGTAATGCCCCTTGTACAGTTGCCAGGATTTTTCCAAACCCTTCTGCCTTTGGGGACCATTCTCTAGTTAGTGGCCTTCGACATGGTCACAACTCTTCCGCTGGCGGCTCTCACATGTCTCACTCTTAGGCTTTTCATCACCACTCTGGCAGAGGGAAAGACTTTTTGCAATGCCGCTCAGTGTCTCCACCTCGGGATAGCTCTGCCTCTAGGTGGCCCATGGGTTGTGATGTATCTTCGGCTCTGGGTGGTTCTAGTTGGCTGGATTATAGGTAGCCCAGTTCTTCTAAAGTGTTCCCTTGGCTTCCTTTGGCTATTTCTTTGACGAGGAAAGATTAAGATGCAAAAGAAGAGGTTGTTGAGGATAGTTGATCTCTTCCACACCCCCCCTCATGGCCCCGCTGATGTATGGGGTAAAAAGGATGACATGGATCCACCTCCTCCTTCTCCTGCTACTGCTCTAGCTGCTTAGGATTTTTGTGTTGTTTCTAGATTTTTGGGATGTGCCTGTTTTTTGTGTAGCTTTTTTTGGCTGTTTCCGGGCTTTTCCCAAGTGACTTTTGGGGAGTGACTTATTCCTCCCACCCTTTTTTTGTGATTAGTGTACTCTTTTATACCTAATTTAATGGAAATGCCTATTCATCAAAAAAATTAAAAGATAATTTAAAATAAATAGATTATTAAAAGTATTTATATATAAAGAGTAGATGCCAATTTGTCTTTTTTTATTTTTTGTTTCAAAGTAGCTTTTATAAAATTGTCAACCACATAATATTTATTATTATATTTTTTTAAGGGAGATATTCATATCCATTTTTAATTATTGTGCTTTTCATTAAGTAATATTACTATAAATAGCTTTTGCTTAATTAATTACTACTAATTGGTTTCTAAACAAATTAGAGGTTCAATTTCTGCTTATTTGAATTATCTTAAAAAATATTTATTAATAATTTGATAAGCTACTTACTCATATGACTAAAATAAGATTTTATATGACTGCTAAGTTAGATAAAAAAATACCTTTCATATCTAGTTTAATGATTTAATTTTAAATTAATATAAACTCATATTGATTAATTGCTCGAATGAAATTGAATAATTGACAAATGAATATACATTAAAATTGATTAAATTTACCTGGAATTACTTTGACTTTCATGTAATCTCCATCTTGATTATTTTGATGTTGACACAAATTTAGAAACTCTCTCTCTCTCTCTCTCTCTCTCTCTCTCTCTCTCTCTGAATCTCTGACTCTCGCTTCCCATTTATCTCTATCTCTCCCTCTTTTTCTCTCCCTTCTCTATCTCCCCCTATTCTATCTATATCTCTACTTCTCTTTATTTGTCTATCTCTATCATTTTCTTACCCCCCTTTCTATATCTCTATCTCTCTCTCATTTTTTCTCACCACCTATATATCTATCTTCCTATCCCTCTTCCTATATATTTCTCCATCTCCCTATCTATGCGTATCTTTATCTCTCTATCTACCTCTTTATATCTCTTTATCTATTTATCTCTGTATTCTTCTCTCAATCTATCTTGATCTCTACGTCCGTCTTCCTCTCTTTCCTACTATCTCTAGTCATGTCTCCCTTTCTCTCCCTCTCCCTCTTTCTAAACATCTATATCTATATCTCTTTCAGTATATCTCTATCTCTCCATATTTATTTAATTCTTCCTTTATCTCTATCTCAATATTTTTCCATCTCTCTACCCCCCCTCTCTCTCTATGTATATATGTATGTATGTGTGTGTACACACACACACACATACATACATACATACATATGTACATATGTATATGTACACATGCATATGTATATGTACACACACACACACACACACACACACACACACACACACACATATATACATATATATATATATATATATATATATATATATATATATATATATATATATATATATATATATATATCCTCCCCCAACCCCCCCTCTCTCGCTCTCCATGTCCCTATTACAAGCATAACACAAGTCTATTGGTAATGGATCTTGATTTATAGTTTTTGTTTTAGTTATGTTTGAATCCCTTTAAGTGCATGCATAGTTGATTTGAAACTATCACTTCGCCCTTCAAACTTTTTTTGTACAAACAACATCATTTTCCAAATGGCCTACCAATTGACTTCATGTACTACACAAATGTATGCAAAAAAATAGACTATTTTTTTTTCCTAATTGATCTTTCACACCTATTCAATTTACCTATTGCACACCAAAGTACAATTGCTAGTTCTATTAAATGATTTTGAAAACAAAGAAAGAAAAAAAATTGTGATTACACATTCATAAAAGAAATATGATAGAAAAATCTATTCATGCTTTGACTAAAAAACGGTACATGATTTGATATTTTGAAAAAATATTCCATGCTTATCAATTCATAGAAAATTAAAAATAAAATACTCAAAATAATTGCGATGTTCCTATCACATTGAATTTATTGACTCAAAAATCGCATGTGCCTATACTTATCAATTTATAGAGGAATTTTTGAGTATTTGATTTTAGGCTTTTAAGAAAAAGTGAGCGTAATAAAATGAGTTCATACTTAGGAAGCCGCCTTATTTGACTTCCGCCTGTGAGTACTTTTGGTTTTATTTCCTAACATGGCCAAGACACTAAATATTCTCTAATATGGCCAATACAATAAATATTCCTTTCCTTTTGGGGCACTCCCACCCTTTTTTTTTTTTTTTTGAATAATGTACTTTTTATACTTAATTTAATGGAAAAGCCTATTCATGAAAAAAATTAAAAGATAATTTAAAATTAATAGATTATTAAAAGTAATTATATATAAAAAGTAGATGCCAATTTGTCTTTTTAATTTTTTGTTGAAGTAGCTTTTATAAAATTGTCAACCACATAATATTTATTATTATATTTTTTTAAGGAAGATATCTCATATCCATTTTTAATTATTGTGCTTTTCATTAAGTAATATTATTATAAATAGCTTTTGCTTAATTAATTACTATTAATTGGATTCTAAACAAATTAGAGGTTCAATTTTTGCTTATTTGAATTATCTTAAAAATTATTTATTAATAATTTGATAAGCTACTTACTCATATGACTAAAATAAGATTTTATATGACTGCTAAGTTAGATAAAAAAATACCTTTCATGTCTAGTTTAATAATTTAATTTTAAATTAATATAAACTCAGATTGATTAATTGAGAATGAAATTGAATAATTGACAAATGAATATACATTAAAATTGATTAAATTTACCTAGAATTACTTTGACTTTCATGTAATCTCCATCTTGATTATTTTGATGTTGACACAAATTTAGAAACTCTCTCCCTCTCTCTCTCTCTCTCTCTCTACCCCTCCCTCTTCTCCCTCTTTATTTGTATCTTTGTCTCTATCTATCTTCTTACCTCTCCTTTCCTATCTATCTCTCTCTTTCTCCTCTATATTTCCCGTTATCCATCTCTCCCCTCTCTCTCTTGTCCAGCCCACTCTCTCTATCCATATATTTTACTACTTCTATCTCCCTATTTCTCTCTCTCTCTCTCTCTCTCTCTCTCTCTCTCTCTCTCTCTCTCTCTCTCTCTCTCTCTCTCTCTCTCTCTCTCTCTCTCTCTCTCTCTCTCTCTCTCCCATTTATCTCTATCTCTCCCTCTCCCTCTTTTTCTCTCCCTTCTCTATCTCCCCCTCTTCTATCTATGTCTCTACTTCTCTATATTTGTCTATCTCTATCATTTTCCTACCCTCCTTTCTATATCTCTATCTCTCTCTCACTTTTTCTTACCACCTATATATCTATCTTCCTATCCCTTTTCCTATATATCTCTCTATCTCCCTATCTATGCTTATCTTTATCTCTCTATCTACCTCTTTATATCTATTTATCGCTATATTCTTCTCTCAATCTATCTTGATCTCTACCTCCATCTTCCTCTATTTTCTACTATCTCTAGTCATGTCTCCCTTTCTCTCCCTCTCCCTCTTCCTAAACATCTATATCTATATCTCTTTTAGTATATCTCCATCTCTTCGTATTTATTTAATTCTCCCTTTATCTCTATCTCGTTATTTTTCCATCTCTCTAACCCCCTCCCCCTCTCTCTCTGTGTGTGCATATATGTATGTATGTATGTATATGTATAGATACATATGTATATGTACACACACACACACACACACACACATATCCTCCTCCTCCCCCCTCTCTCTCCATGTCCCTATTGCAAGCATAACACAAGTCTATTGGTAATGGATCTTGATTATCATCTTGATTTATAGTTTTTGTTTTAGTTATGTTTGAATCCTTTGAAGTGCATGCATAGTTGATTTGAAACTATCACTTCGCCCTTCAAACTTTTTTTTGTACAAACAACATCATTTTCCTAATGGCCTACCAATTGACTTCATGTACTACACAAATGTATGCAAAAAAATAGACTATTTTTTTTTCCTAATTGATCTTTCACACCTATTCAATTTACCTATTGCACACCAAAATGCAAATGCTAGTTCTATTAAACGATTTTGAAAGCAAAGAAAGAAAAAAAATTGTGATTGCACATTCATAAAAGAAATATGATACAAAAATCTATTCATTCTTTGACTAAAAAACAGTACATGATTTGATATTTTGAAAAAATATTCCATGCTTATCAATTCATAGAAAATTAAAAATAAAATACTCAAAATAATTGCGATGTTCCTATCACATTGAATTTATTGACTCAAAAATCGCATGTGCCTATACTTATCAATTTATAGAGGAATTTTTGAGTATTTGATTTTACGCTTTTAAGAAAAAGTGAGCATAATAAAATGAGTTCATACTTAGGAAGCCGCCTTATTTGACTTCCGCCTGTTAGTACTTTTGGTTTTATTTCCTAACATGGCCAAGACACTAAATATTCTCTAATATGGGCAATACAATAAATATTCCTTTCCTTCAAAATATTTAAAAGAAGTCTTGCATTGAAATTAATGGCTTGGTAGCCAATCAGATTATCCAGCGTGGGCGATCAACACAAGAAGTCCTACTTTCAAATTAATGGCATAGCAGCAAATTAGGAAAATCAGAGTTGAAATTTGTTACATGGTAGCCAATTAAAATATTCAAGTGATGCTATTTGAGACGAATTAGGAGAAGTGATGCCCATACGAGTTGTTAGATCGAGTAGTGAGAATGGAGATTCTCTTCTATCTCATTTCATGCCTCCTGCTTTTTACAAATCATAATGACCTCCATTGTTCAGGGCAGACAACGCAGAAATTGGGTGAGTGCATTCCTTCAATCTTTCGCTGCAAATGTCTATGATGCATATGAAAATTTTAGTTTTTTATGTTTGGTATATAAGAGTAATGTGAGTTGTTTTGTGTTTGGTGTTTGCAGAATACCCATATCCTTTTATGACAGTAGATGTTGAGAAGGCAGCCGCAAGAACATATGATTACATTGTGGTTGGGGGAGGTACAGCAGGGTGTCCTCTGGCTGCAACTCTGTCACAGCACTATTCTGTTCTGTTAGTGGAAAGAGGAGATTCCCCCTATGGAAATCCTGACACTGCAGACATTAAAGGTGTTTTCAAGGTTCTTGGGGATCCCACTGATTTCCCTTATGTCATGCAGGGATTTGTCTCAGATGAGGGAGTGCAGTTAGTAAGGGGAAGAGTTCTGGGAGGTGGAACAGCCATCAACGCTGGTTTCTACAGCAGGGCAAGCTCGGAATTCATTCGAGAGATGGAGTGGGATGAGAAACTTGTGAATGAGTCTTACGAATGGGTGGAGAAGTTGATGGCCTTCAAACCAGACAAGCTTTTCCGTTGGAATTCTGCTGTGAAGGATGCACTTTTGGAAGCTGGAGTGCTTCCTTACAATGGGTATACTCTGGATCATTTGGAGGGAACCAAGTTTAGTGCTTCAACCATTGACAACGAGGGAAGGAGACACACAGCTGCAGATCTTCTGCAATATGCTAATCCAGATAACATTGTGGTCCTTCTGAATGCTACAGCAAGCAAAATCCTTTTTGATTCCTCATCAGGTACGCTTGTATGTTCACTTTATTGTTTTCTTTGTTTTCTTTGTTTTGGTATGTTCACTTTAGTGTTTTCTTTGTTTTGGTATTTTGATGGAGGATTTTTTAATCCATAAAGTTATTTTTATCTATCATACGGGAACACAGGCCTTAAAGCTTAAACCTCCAGCTAGTTGTTTAAAGAGAATCAAGATCATTAGACATGTGTTAGATACTAAAATGAAAAACCCCTTATCTCTTTGACTAGATGCATAGATATTTAAATCTAACTTGTAAACTGAGTTGTAACAAAATTTAGTTGCTGTTTTGTTGAAGAATACCATCCAGATTACCAGAGTTTAGGGCACTTCTTTTTCTCAAAAGATTTTCATGAATCTTATATAAGATTCATGACTACAATCAGCAAATGGGTACTAAACTTTGCATTTAGCATAGGCATTTGCTCTCTTAACTTATTTGCTCTCTTGATTTATTTCCATCATATTCATATCCATCATATTCATATCCGAGGTATAGATTAACAGTATGTTTCCATGCAGCTGTTTAGCTTATTTTTGCTAGCAGCTGCTGCTCAACTTTTTTAGGAAATATCTGTGGAGCTGTTTTTCTGCTTATTTTAAAGAGAAATCTTAAAATTGGGAATAATATTAGTAATAATTTGTGCACAAGAAAAAATAGAAATAAAATGTTAAAAAGAAAGAGGGAAACACGTTGCATTTGCCCCCCTATTTTCTCATAGCTTATTTTCAATTCCTAAATAATAGCTGCTCCAGTTAAATATCAAAAATTCTAGATTATCCTTTACCAACAATTTTAAATTTGCATGGGAACACTCAGACTGCTTAAAATTAAGCAGAATATAGAGTCAAGCAGCCACTATTCGGATTGGGATGAATTTTAATAGTATTGCTTCTGGATTGGTGGGCATTGTAAGAAGCCATTCACAATGTGACTGCAAAGATACCAGTCCTCCTCACTTAGATCATATTACTGTTAATCCCTGCACCAAAAAGAGTCAGGTCAGTTAAAACTTGAAACAAAACAGTAAAATTGTAATCAGAGCTGCTCGTCTTTCCCGCAGACATCTAAAGTTCTTAATCCATTTGTCCATTAAAAAAAAATCCAAATCACATGTCTGTTGCTCGAATATGTAGTAATCCCCATTTCTTGCAAATGGAGGGTAAGCCGTAATTTACTGGTAAAAGGGATCTCAGGTTATGTAGTTTACATTGAAGTATAGGATTAGACTGACATCCTTGCTTGATGCAGCTGAAAAGCTGTCCATGTTTAGAGTATTTGGTTGAAAGATATCTCTAAAAGCCTGAGGAACCTGTATTAAATTGAGCATAAGTTACTAGAATTTTTTACCCTTTGTTTACTTTCTTTGTTGCAAGACAGCATGTCCCTGTAAACAACTAATTTCCTATATTTTCTAAATGACTTTTGAGTTCAATTGGTGATATAGTTGAGGAATGATTCTGCCTTACAAATACAACATCCTAACTTTCTGCCTTACAAATACAAGAAACAGGTTAAAGGAATCCCCTATTTCACCTAGGGAAATTTAGACAAAAAGCAGGTACTAAGAAATGAATGATAGATATTGCTTGTCATTTTGAGCTCATGGACTCCGGGCTTGAATGGCACTACACAAGATGTGTGAGTTCAATACTCATGTTCAGAAATTCTTTAGTAGGGGATACAAGCCAGTAGATAGGGGAAGATGATCCCGATGAAACGGAGATTACACCTAATCTCAGAGAGAATCACCCCAGCCATGCAAACAGTAAAGAGCCTTTGTGTACCCAACTAGATGGTTTGGTACATCCTATTTGGCATCAGGGTAAAAGAGGGTAGAAGACAGAAGTCTCCTACAGCTATGAATCTGTCCTGTTAAACTTTAATTCTCTATTTTATGAAGATGGGGATTGATAAATTTATAAAAAATATTAATACTAATCAATTACATCATTTTATCTTTTATGGGTAGACACTAGATGATCAACAAAAGGAAACAAATCATATTAATGCAACTTTGATTTGTCCTAACTAGGTGCTAACTGTTCAAAGGAATCTCATTGCCTCAAAACAATGTCAAGTTCAGTAAATAAATGTAAAAAATTATATTGTATGACGAGAAATGTATCTGTACTTTTATATACTTCTTTGTGTAATGTTAAAATTCATTTATGTTTTCCCATCAATCTACTATTGGGTATCCCTTCCACCTCCTACCTTGTATGACTGCAAGTGCAAGTTATACTACGTAAAAAAAATCTTCATTAATTCATAATGGTAATAATGTATAATAGACTACAATTCAAATCCTTGCCCAATCCTTATACTAATTTTATGCACTTACCCTTTCTTTTATTTATAAATTATTATTAATTTTTTCTTCTCTTTAATTTATTTATTTCTTATTTATCAAGACATTACTAATATTATATGTATTTTTAAATTCCATCATCACTTAAGTTACATTATAATTCATTGTTGAATATTATGTTTAAACATGTACATTACTATCAAATTGAAGTTAATGATTTTTTTTGACATAATCATAAAATGACACTTCTTGAGCTACCATTGTAGAATAACTCTTCATATACTTATATACTTGTATGATACTTTAAAAAAATTAATTTTAATTTTTTTATAATGTCTTAATTGCATTTTAGTATCCTTATACATGATCATAAAATGATGATATATGTTTTTTTAAACTATCCATTGCCTCTCAATGTGATTAACAATATTAAATTTTTTATATGTTTGCACTTAAAAAACTTCTTGGTCTTGTTAACAATACATCTTATTAAAAAGATTGTCTAAAATACCACAAAATTATTATGAAACCAGTTTGATTCTTTATGGAATAAGTAAATTATTTGTGATGATAATTTTTCTTGAATATAGATATGTATTATATCAATATTTGTGAAGGTAATTTTTGTTTTCTATCTTTTTATATATATATATTAAACTTATTTTATATTTCTATAAATATACTATTTAGAATAATAGTTCTCTTCATATATATTCTTAATAATATATTTATAATGTTTGTATTTTTTCTCATTTTTTCAAATATTATTATTTTTTATTTTTTTTAATTTTAAAGAAAATCTATACAATTATGATAATATTTTAAGTTACATTAGAAAAATTTCTAATATTTGCTATGAAATGATGTTACAGGAATATTGAAGGCTATTGGTGTTGAGTTGATTAGTAGTGTTGATGATCTCATTTATCAAGTATATATCAACCAATTGTCACATTGGAGTGAAATAATTTTGTCAGCTGGAAGCATAGGTAGCCCTCAACTTCTTTTATTAAGTGGAATTGGCCCCTCTGAACAACTTGATGAATTGAACATTACTATATTATTAGATATAAACTCAATAGGGAAAAGGATTCAAGATCCACCACGCCAAACAGTCATTCTAGAATCCCCTGAACCACTTGAATTTGAACAAGCACAAGTAGCGGGTATACTAGACAATAGCCAAGTCTACATTGAGGCTCTTAGCCTTTTTCAACAACAAAATTCCATAGACAATCAATATTTAGGGGCTTTTGTTAGCAAGGTGGCCTTTCCCTTATCAAGGGGTGAACTTCGACTTACTAGTAAAAATCCCCAAGATAACCCATTTGTAAGATATAACTACTTTTCTCACACATTTGATGTACAAGAATGTATTCTTGTTGTGAAGCTATTGTCAAATCTTACCATGGCAACTTCTATCCGAGAATTTACATTTAATGGTACACTTCGATTTATAGGATCAAAATTGCCACAAAACAACCTAGACAATAATGCTTTGGAAAAATTCTGTAAAGATACAGTATCAACATTTTGGCATTACCATGGAGGGTGTGAAGTTAATTATGTGGTTGACAAAATGTTTCATGTGAAAGGTGTCGATAATCTAAGGGTTGTTGATAGTTCAATTTTCAAAGATAGCCCTGGGACCAATCCGCAAGCCACTATCATGATGCTTGGAAGGTATTATTAAATACTTTTTATTTTAATTTTTTATTTATATTATATTTAAATAATAGAGGATAATATTAATGACATGTTTATAATTTCATATATACAGGTTTGCAGGTGTTCGTATTCTTCAAGAACGGATGAACATTTGTGAATATTAAACCATTTTCAAATCTCTGTAAAATAAAATGTTACAAACTTATACCTTTTACTTGTTATAACCAATGAATGGAATTGTTTCATTTCTATTAATTTTTTTTCATGTAGTGAATATTCAAATTTTGTTACATAATATATATATATATATTTATAGAATCAAAAAAAAAAATAAAAAAATGAGGAAACACTTTAAAAATAATATTTAGTAAAAGATAAATATAATTACTTCAAAGAAATTGAATGAAAACAAACATAATTTACAAACTTGAAAATATATTATAGTGATATATTAGACTCCTAGGTTTAGTTGAAAATGATCTAGAAGAAAATCATGACTTTTATTATGGGTAATGAAGTGAGAAATGTTTGGAAGAAATAATTTTATTGATATCATTTAATTTACCATATTTTTTTAATATGATATTTTCTAATAATACATATTATTATTCAATAATTTTTAAGGCCTCGATCAAATCATGATAATATTCACATAGAAAAATTCTATACAACCTTTTATCCAATAATAATTTACAGGCTTTAGGAAGTTTGAAACTAAAAGCGAGAATGAGAGAGGCATTGGTAGAGGTAGGGTTTCAAGTGGTAGGGGAGTTGTAGAAGTATTTGCATTTTAAGGTGATTCTAATGAGCGAGGGTATTATTCATCTAGGCTCCTCATGGTGAAGCTTTGTTGTGGTTCAGTTGCTATCTAGGTCTCTCTTTTGGGATTAGACAATGTAGTTTGCTACATCTCCGCCACTTCTTCTTGTGGCCTATTTGTTTCTCTTTTGGTATTGTGTTTGGATGTTATCTTTGATTCCTTTGTAGTCTTGTCCAGTGATGCAAAGGTTTCTTCCTTAGGTTTGGTGAATGAAGACATGGTTTTACCTTTGGTCTTTTGATTCCTTTGTGGTTTTGGCCAGTCATGCCAATTGCTAGAAGTCAAAGTCATATGGGGAGATGGATTGTTTCTTTCTTTTTGGGGCCATTGATTGCAACCAAGGGGGAAGAGTAGAAATTGTTCATGTGCAAGCTACTGTGGTTTGGATGGGCATGGTTTGTTGAGGCATAGTGGCAGTTATGATGGACTCAATTTGAGTCATGACTACGAGTGAAACTTCTGCATTTGAGGTGCTTGGGAGAACATCAAACATAAACTTATCAAAGTTAGTATAAGCCTCATCAAGCATTGAGGCGATGACTTTCGAAAGGCTTGGAAAAGAAGAAAAAAGAACAAAATATATTTATTACATTATCCTGAGGTGTACCTAGGATTGACTCAGTTGAAGTGGATGAATGAATGGAAATGGCATGAATAACACTAGGAGTAGTGGAAACAATAGGAATAAATACCACAGTAGAAACAACATGCAAAGAGGAAACAATAGGAGTAGAGGTATAACATTTAACACCCATAGTAGCAAGAGGAGTTGAAGCCTCTAGAGCTTCTTCAGAAATGATCAATTTCCCTATCACTATGGGAGGTTCTGAGATATTTTATTCATGTGAGCCTTCTTTCATGTTCTTGTTCCTAGTCAAGCTCAACAACATCAACATGTTCTTATTCCTAAATGGTATTTCATTTTTATTATTCTTCTTCTCTTTCCCTACTATGAACATGAGCTTAGGCCCCTTCTTTTGAGTAGGGCTATCTTCTCTATTCTTGGATTTTAGTTTAGGCCTTTTCCTAGGAGGTCCTATGGTATCTTTTTTAGATCCTATCTTGAAGGTTTTCATTTTGATTCCTTTATTTTGCAACCCAAACATTAGTATCTGCAAGAATGTATTGGAATATTTACCTAATGGAAGTGGAATCCTTCTGAGACCATTGGATCCTAGGGAGAGGAGCCTCAACTATATTACCTTGTACATTTATACAATCTGCTACATCAACTTTGTCCTCCATGGTGCCAGTGATATCTACTAGATCAAGATTTTCAATCTGCTCATGTGTAAGCCAACTATAATCTAATCTCCTTACATCTTCATCAATCCTAAATTCTACCCAGATATATCAAATCCCATGTACATGTGTATAACTCCTTTTTAGTGTGTCCTCCATGCCACTTTAATCAAAGTCTTCTCCCTTCTCGAATCTTTTCATGGTTATTCATTGCATTTCATTATCCATTTTTTTGGCCTTGTAAGATGTAATCAGAGAGTCAAGAATACATTGGAAGAGGAAATTAGAAGACAACTTTATGTACTTCAGATTGCTGACTAGATGAACAGTTATGATCTATCACCTCAACTCCATCTGAACAATCTTATCCTTGGGGGTACTTAGGCAACATGAAGGGTTCTCCAATTCATAGAAACCAATCTTGATGTAAGAAAAAGTGGAAAACTAAAGAAAAAGAAATCCAAAATTCTTTAATTTGCTCTAGACCTCCTTTGAAAATCAAGTCTTTTTTCCAAGTTTTGATCAAGTGAGCAAATCAGTGCTCCAAAGAAAGCATCATTGACTCTTCAAAAATGAATCAGGCTCTATTTGTAGGTCAACTAAGGGTAATACTTATAAATAAGGACGACATTTCTATCTCCCACTTTGATAAGGCCTACAAAGTGTCTCATAGATGCAACAACATATACTAGATATGAGGTCATATAGAATTTGAGGGTAGTGTTCAACTGGGAAATTTATTTGTAGATAGAATCATTGATTAGCTCTCCCTAGTAGATCATATCCCCTTCCTTCTGAATTATTTAGATGAATCGATACATCCAATATTGAAATATATTTGATGTGGGCAGGCCCTAGTTAGGAGAGTTATCATATCTACTATTTTTTCCCTAAAATCACTTCTATTCAGGAACACTTGCCATTTGGTAGTTGTAGCTCTAGATGCCTCCAATGAATTAGTGTTTTTGTTCTTCTCACATTTTTCTATGTTAGATCATCATAATACTCTTGAGCCATCTCAAAGAAAACATCTACATATTCCTCTACATCTAGACATCTAAATATTTTGTTAAAGAACTATATATCTAGTCTAATAACTGCCTTCCCATTTGAGTCCTTGATACTCCTTGTTTCTTTGTCAAAGTTAGTTGCTGCTGCTAGGATGAACTAAGGAACATGAGAAACAACAAGAAAAGATGTGACCAAGTGAAGACCATTTTTGACTAGTGTAAGTATATTAATGCTTTGTGGTCATTTCTCTATCCATTGCCAGAATTCAGACATGTCCACATGTCCAATTTACATGTCCTTGATGTCCTTGACATTTGAGGAGACTGAAATCTCTTAGAACATGTTCAAGTATTTTTTATATACTTCAAATTTCTTCTTCGTGATGGCTCTGACATATAATGTTGTAAGATTGCCTGATAAAATCTTGTTGTAGTTAGAAAAACTCATTATGTGAGAAAAATTGCAAATCGGATTTTCAAACTTTATTTACAATAAACTATGGTTGAAAACTTGCAGATCAGGTTTTAAAACTTGATTTACAAGTGTGTAGGATGAAAAACAACAAAAGATCCAAATTGGGTTTCGAAACGCGATTTGCAAGTATGTGTATCTAACTTAAAAATTGGGTTTTGAAAATCGATTTGCAAGATTGGTAAAACTTGTAAACATGAAAATGTGTTCATCAGGTTCTAAAACTTGATGAACAAAAATGGTGAAGTTTGAATTGTTCATCAAGTTTTAAAACCTAATTAACATGTTTGGGTAATTCGACCTATGTTGGTCAGGGTTTAAAAATTGACCAACATCTTGTGCATGTTGGTCGGGCTTCAAACCCTGATTGACATGTATTGTAGATGTTGGCAATTCTCTATTAAGATAGGACCTCCATTGTTGGTTGGGATTTGAAACCTGACTACAATGGAAAAGGAACATGGTAAGTACAATGTGAGATGGTGTTCAAACCCCACCCAACACTAAAAACATGTTGGTCAGGGTTTGTACCCTAACCCACATGATTATAATGAGAAATCTAACAGTGTGAGCAATAGGTGTTGAATGAGACTTGTTACTTGATCAACACTGTAATGTGTTTATTGGGTCCAAGTCTCATTCAACAACCTAGTGCAAACGGGTGATTGAGAATATGATTCCGGTATAAAACCCTAACCACGTCTAAGAAATGGTGAAAACAAACAAGAAAACCCTAAACAACAGAATAAAAACATACCTACTAAAAACAACCCAAAACATAGAACAAATATTGTTTCAAGCAAGAGATTCTAAATTGTGGATAAAAAGAGAGAGTAGAGAGAAATGAGAATAAAAATAAATGAAGACATGAA